>NW_006408803.1:1147718-1151448 GCF_000296735.1 Chrysochloris asiatica
TCTGGAAAGCAATATGGCGCTTCCTCAGAAGGTTTAAAATAGAAATACCTTATGATCCAGAAATTCCTCTACTTGGTATTTACCCACAAGAAAAACGAGCCACAACATGAGAAGATATATGCACACCAATGTTCATAGCAGCACTATTTATAATAGCAAAAAGATGGAGACAGCCATAGTGCCCATCAACTGAAAAATGGATAAACAAACTGTGGTACATACACACAATGGAATATTACGCTACCTTGAAAAATAACAAGGAAGCTGCAAGCCACCACCTAACATGGATGAACCTTGAGGACATTATGTTGAGTGAAATTAGTCAGTCACAAAAAGGAGAAATACTGCTTAGGACCACTACTGTAAAAGACTGAGAAAAAGAACCCATACTAGAGGGGGGTGGATTATTTGCTGGTTGTTGGGACGTGGGTGGGGTGAAGGGAGGGAGGGAAGATGGAGCTCAGGACATGAAACAGACACAGGATAGTTTGGGTGCTGGGAGGGGGGCAATATACAAGAAGGGAGAGGGGAATGGAAGAACAAAGCAGATGGGAGAACAATTAGGCATGTTTGAATGGGCTAAGTGGTACAGAGGTAAATAATGATGTAAGCACAAGCTTGGAACAACAGGGCTCTGGGATACAGAGATTGAGGTATGGTTGGAATGGGGAAAAGGAGGGAATAATGTTAAGATGCTTGGCTGTCTTTTGAATCTTCGTTTTCTTTGCATTATATTATAAAATAGACACTGGAGAGGTAGAGAAAGTAATAGCCAAAACATCACTAGAGCAAGCTTGTAAGTCCGTCTTCTGCCTATAACTGATTGGAATACCTAAAATGGGGCTACAATGTGCCTGCGGAGCCTCTGCAATACATAAGACTATAGGTAGAAGCCTGAACCACATCCAGATCTCCAGAGATGGGAAATTTCCACATGAAAGGAGGAGCAGACCAGCCTGGAGCACTTAGAAGAACAGAAGATACTTTTTGAAAGAAAGACCTACAGGAAAAATACAAAACAATAGAGGCAGACAGACTGTTACTACAAGAACAAACAAGTTGCTTGCCCAGAAAACATCAGGGCAAGTGGTCGGGTCCCCTCCGTGCAAACCCCCTTCCAAGAATAAGACTCAATGGGAATACACACTCTGATTGGTGACCACGCTAATCACTGATAAGGGGCAGTGAAGGATAAACAGCAATGAAGCTGTGAGCTAAGCCCTACAATATTCAATAGATTCCTGTGAACCCTGGTGGAGACCTGGTCAGCCAGCAGTTTGGCAAGACCTGGGGACTCTGGCCCAGAGTCAATGACAAAGCTACAGAGGACTAGAGTGGAGAGTGAAGCATCCAGCTGCTAAGAAAAGAGGGCATATGCACAAGAACACCCAATACGTGCAGATAAAACCCACTTCACCTGACTTCGATGACTGGATGATCAGAACTGCATCAGAAGAAGATAGAAGAGGAAAAAAACAAAAACAAAAACGAGTAATCTGATACAATTTGATGAACTTGACCTACACCTATGGATGCAGTAGCTCAAAACAAATCCTTACAGCAAGGATCATTCCCACCCCCTCCACACACAGAGTAGACAGGGATGGGCAACTTGGACATTGGCTACCCAAAATGGGGGAAGGGGGCCTACAAAGGCAAGAAGTGACTGACTTACAAGCTTTCAAGTGGGAACCTAGAGCCAGAGGGTATGGAGGAAGGTAGAATCTCCAGTGAGTCATATTCAATCTGTTCTTGGCGGGGCTGATGAAATGAAATGCAGATAGGTCTCTTGTGATACAATAGTGAATAATTGTTATCAGGACTGATTGTGAAGGTTGTAAATGTAAAGGTAGACATTTTATAGCATGGAAGGGAGTGATTAACTTTTCAGTCTAGCAACGGAGGTCCCTGGAAACATCAATGGAGAAGAGCAGAGAGCAGGACCCTACCCAGAGAAGCAGTGATGTCTGAGATGGAGGCAGAGACGATGACGTGGAGAGATGCAGCAGCTGGGGACTTTAGATCCAGAGAGGGAGAGGGACTGTGTGCTGATGACCGGGGTGCAGGCTTGTAGTATATACCCTTTGGTTGGTTGATGATACATGGATGGGATTGTAATCATGGCAATGAAACGATATATGATAGAATGAATATAAAACTAATGTTCTCCCATGTATACTATCACATAATACACAATAAAACATTAAGAAAAAAAAAAAAAAAGCACAAATAAACATCTTTCTGATATTAGCAATGATGTCCCTCATTCCGTGTCCTCTTCTGAATTCAGCTTAAATTTTTGGCACCTCCTTGTGATGTGTTGTTACAAACTTTTAAAAATTATCTTTAGCAAAATTTTCTTGCATGTGACATTAGCGATATTGTTCAATTTCTGCATTCAATTTCGTCACTTCTCTTTGGAATGAACACAATATGGATCTCTTCCAACTGGTAGGCCAAGTAGCTAGCTTCCAAATTTCTTGGCATAGAAGAATGAGTACCTCCAGCTCTGCATCAATTTGTAGAAAGAGTT
This sequence comes from Chrysochloris asiatica, assembly GCF_000296735.1. NCBI lineage: Eukaryota > Metazoa > Chordata > Mammalia > Afrosoricida > Chrysochloridae > Chrysochloris > Chrysochloris asiatica. The sequence goes on from NW_006408803.1 coordinate 1,150,252, forward strand.
TAATTAGTATCCAGACTTGTTTTTCACCATTGAAGCTTGGATTGCTTTTTAAAATACCAGTTCTTGATCATATGCTTCTTCTTGGTATGGTTGTACATGCCCAATTCTTTTTGGTATAGTGACTCTGTGTGTTTGCTTCATCTTCTTTTGATGCTTTCTGTATCATTAATTATTTTGCTGTACTGCTGTTTTTGTTGGTGGCATTGAGTCAATTCTGACTAATATCTACCCTGTATAGGGCTTCCCAGGATTAGCTGTGCTTATCCTACAGTGTCACACCAGTACTACAATTTTCCATAGAATCCTGCAATATTGCAACCCAAAATTTGATTTGTTTAATTCAATTCTTTCAGCTTGAGAAATGCTAAGCAAGTTCTTTCCTTTTGGTTTTCTTATCTCCAGGTCTCTGCACATTTCTTTGTAATACTTGGCTTTGTCTTCTTGAGCTGTCCTTTGAAATGTTCTTCTCTTTTACTTCCTCATTTCTTCAAGTTTAGTTAGCTTCTCTATGCTCAAAAGCAAGTCTCAGAGTCTCTTCTGACATGAATTTTGGTCTTTTCTTTCTTTCCTCTCTTTTATGAACTTTTGCTTTCTTTCCCTTACACATATAAAGACCAATAGTTGTACCTTAGATGACCATTCATGGGCTTTTAAGATTCTAGTCACTACTCACAAAAGTAGGATGTGAAACATTGGTTTTGTGGACTCTGTTATGCCAATTAACCATGGTGCCCCCTGAGATTATGGTCCTGAGTCCTCAGGCCCAGCACCTTATTGTCTCAAGCCTTGGAAACCCTATGCAGGGTTGCTATGAATTGCAACCAACTCCAGGGCACATAACCACCCCCAATATCTTTTAAGATCAGAAGGTGTTGTGAACATTCATTGTTATTATTCAACATTTTGTAGTATTTCATTGTGCTTATGTACCAAAGTCTCTTCCACTTATGGGAATTTATGCTTTTCTCTTAGTTTGAGTCTTCTAGGGAAGCAAAACCAGCTTGAGTAGTCTAGGAAGCAAAACCAATATATATATATTTGTTGTTGTTTTTAAGTGCCGCCGAGTCGATTCCGACCAATAGTGACCCTGTATAGGATTTCTAAGGAGCAGCTGGTTAGCTTGAATCACTAACCTTGCAGTTCCAATGGCTTTGCAGTCTGGTGCATTAACACACAGCACCACTCCAGGAGTTATAT
>NW_006408803.1:1151588-1161058 GCF_000296735.1 Chrysochloris asiatica
AAGGTCAGTTTAAACCACAAGGTCAACAGTTTTAACTCACCAGCCACTCTTTGGAGACCCTATACAAGGTTGCGATATGAGTTAGAATTGATTCAGCAGCCTTAACAACAACAAACAAGTTTGCTTTCTTAATCTAATCCTTAATTTTATTCACCAAATGTCTTTTCAGGGTCTACTCTAGGATAGGCACTATTTTGAACATTGCTCTTGTTTTATTAAGTGTCCTCGAGTCAGTTCCAATTCACAGACAACCTGTATAGGGTTTCTGAAGAGCAAGTGGTGGGTTAGAACTGCTGACCTTTTGGTTTCCAGTTTAGTGCTGATCTTACCACTCAACAGGATAGGCACTATTTTGAGCATTAGGATTCTATAAGTCATAGCAAATTCTCTTCTTGCTTATAAGTTTTGTACATTATTCCCAACAATTGACTTATAATTCTTCGGGGTCTCCAATCATCAGACCCCTTGTGGTATTATACCCCCATGATAAATTTTCAAAAGGAAGATTATCTCCAGCATAAGAAATGTTAAATCTACTCTCAAATCAATGAATATGAGGAACACAAATAAATACTTGAATGAATATTATAGACAAATGTCAGGGAATATTGCTTCACTAGTACAGGCGTTTTCTAGGACTACCATAACAAATTGACACAAATCTGGTGGCTTACTACTCATAAAGCAGAAATTTATTCTCACAGTTCTGGAAGCTAGACATCTGAATTCAGGGTATTGGTAGGGTCATCCTTCCTTTGAAATCTCTAGGGGAAGAATCTTAGTTTTCTCTTCCAGCTTCAGTTAGCCCCAAGGCATTCCTTGACTCCTGGTAAGAGAACTCCTATCTCTGACTCTGTATTTACATGACTTTCTGCCCTGGCATCTGTGTTTCCTATCCTTTTAAAAATTATTATTATTTAAATATAATTTTTTGCAGGTGTACCTTTTTTATTGTGGTGAAAATACACAAAACAAAACACATAAAAATTAAACAATTATTACATGTGTAACTCAGGGAGCACTATTGCTCCATACAATAAGCACTGGATTGCGAACCACAAGGTTCACGTTTCAAGCCTGCCAGCCACTCCACAGGAAAAGATTGGGCTTTCTGTTCCCACAAAGATTATAAAGCCTAGGAAACGCTATACAGAGTCGCAATGAGTCAGAGCCGGCTCCACGGCACTTAACAACAACTTGTATAACACTGTGACATTGATTACGTTCTACAACTTGTGTAACCGTTCTCCCTACATTTTCCTAATAATTCACTACCATTAACGTAAACTCAGTGCCAAAGCTCCTTTTATTCCCTCCTTCCCAGTACAAGTTGTTGTTGTTTTCAAGTGCCATCAAGTCTTTTCCAACACATAACAATCCTGTATAGGGTTTCTGAGGAGCGGCTGATGAATTTGAACCACTTGGAGGTTCAAATCAATATTGTACCAGGACTACCCAACTACGGATGATGGCTTCAACTCATAACAATCCTGAATAGGGTTTCTGAGGCTGTAAATCTTTACAGGAGCAGAAAGCCTCATCTTACTCCAGAAGGGTAGCTGGTAGATTTGAATAGCCTACCTTTAGGTTAGCAGCCCAACTCATAATCCACTGCGCTTTTTCACAATAGATGTTGTTATTGCTAAGTGCCATCAAGTCAGTTCTGACCTATAGCTATCCAGTATAGGGTTTCTGAGGAGTGACTGATGAGCTTGAACTGTCAACTTTGCATTTCAAATGGGCTTTGCGGACCAGCACATTAACCCATAGCATCACACCAATACCAGAACTTCTGTCCCACTACAGATGGTCACCTATAATTTTTATTTTCTATATGAATTTTAAAATGGTATCAGCAGTACAATGACAAGGAGTTATAAGAAATTCAAACCAGATTCAGAATAGGACATGGAATCAGGGATATCATTGCTGACATCAGGAGGAACTTGGCTGGAAACAGAGCATACCAAAAAGATGTTTACTTGTGCTTTATTGACTATGCAAAGGTATTCAGCTGTGTGGATCTTAACATACTATGGATAACACTGAGAAGAATGGGAATTCCAGAATGCTTAATTGTGCTCATGAGGAACCTGTACATAGACCAAGAGGCAATCATTCAAACAGAACTAGGGCATACTGCATGATTTTAAATCGGAAAATAAGTGTCACAATTTCACCCATTCACCATAGTTATTCAACCTGCATGTTGAGCAAATAATCTGAGAAGCTGAATTATACGAAAAAGAACATGGAATCAGAATGGGAAGAAGACTCATTAACAACCTGCAATGTGCAGATGACACAACCTTGCTAGCTTAAAGCAAAGAGGACTTGAAATATTTACTGATTAATATTAAAGACTACATCCTTCAGTATGGATTGTATCTCAATGTAAAGAAAACAAAAATCTTCACAACTAGACCAATGTATAATATCGTGATAAATGGAGAAAAGATTGGAGTAGTCAAAACTTCAATTTGCTTGGATCCACAGTCAATACTCATAGAAGCAGCAGTCATGAAATCAAATGAAGAGTTGCATTGGGCAAATCTGCTACAAAAGACATCTTAAAAGAGTTAAGGAATGAGACTTCAGTTTGAGGTCTAAATTGCACCTGAATCGAACCATGATATTATCAGTCACCTTATATGAATGCAAAAGCTGCACAGTGAATAAGAAAGAACAGAGAAGAATTGATACCTTTGAATTATGGTGTTGCTGAGGAATAGTAAATATACGGAGCTCTGGAAGTGTAGTGGTTATGAGTCAGGCTACTAATTTCAAAGTGAGCAGTTTGAAACTACCAACCATTTCATGGGAGAAAGATGAGTTTTTCTGCTCCTGTAAAGATTTACAACCTCAGAACTCATATGCAGGGTCACCATGAGTCGGAACCAACTCCATGGCACAACACCACCACCACTACCACCAGAAAAATAAACAAATCTGTTTTGAAGAAAGTACAACTATATTGCTCCTTGGAAGCTATGATGCCAAAATTTCATCTCTCTTAATTTGAACATGCTGTCAGGGAGGACCAATCCTTGGAGAAGGACATCATGCTTGGCAAAAGATCAGAGAAAAAGAGGAAGAAACCATTGAGATGGATTATTGCAGTGATAATAGCAATGGATGTAATAATAATTGTGAGGATGGCATAGGACTGGTCAGCGATTCATTCTATTATGCATAGAGTTGCTATGAGTTGGAACCAAGTCAGTGGCACCTAACAACATCAACCCTTTAGCAAACATGATGTCCTTCTCTAGGGACTGGTCTCTTCTGACAACATGTCTGAAGTATGAGAGATGAAGTCTCATCATCCTGTCATCTAAGGAACATTCTAACTATAATTCTTTGAAAACAGATTTGTTTGTTGTTTTAGAAATGCATGGCACTTCAGTATTCTTCTCCATCACCATAACTCCAATACATCAATGCTCCTATCATCTTCCTTATCAATTGTCCAATTTTCACATGCAGACAAGGCTATTGAAAATACTATGGCTTGGGTCAGGCACGCCTTAGTCTTCAAACTGATTATCTCTTGAACACTTTAAAAAGAGGTCTTGTGCATCAGATTTGTCTAATGCAATACGACATTTGATTTTTTTTTTTACGTTTGTTTTCTTGACTGCTGCTTCCATGTAGATCCAAGAAAAATGAAGTCTTTAACAACTTCAATCTTTTTTACATTTATTATGATATCTATTGGTCCAGTGGATAGGATTTTTGTTTAATTTATAAGTGCAATGGATACTGAAGGCTATTTTCTTTTATCTGTTCATCGGTAAGTATTTTAAGTCTTCTGTACTGCCAGCAAACAAGGTTATATCATCTGCATATCACAGGTTATTAATGATTTTTCCTCCAGTCCTGTGCCACAGTCTTCATATAATCCAGCTTCTTGGATTATTTGTTCAGTATGCAGATTGAATAAGTATGGTGAAAGAATGCAACCTTTGCACAAACCTTTCCTGATTTTAAACCATTCAGTATCCCCTTGCTCTGTTCTAATCATTGTCTCTTGGTCTATGTATAGGTTCCTAAGGAGCACAATTAAGTGTTCTGGAATAGCCATTCTTTTTAATGCTATCCATAACTTGTCATGATCCACATACTCAAAAGTCTTTACATAATCAGTAAAGCACAAGTAAACATCATTTTGGTATTCTCTGCTTTCAGTTGAGAACCATCTGATATCTGTAGTGGTATCTATCCCTCATTCCATGTCCTCATCTGAATCTGGCTTGAACCTCTGGCAATTCCTTGTCAATGTATTATTGCAGCCCTTTTGAATTATCTTCAGCAAAATTTTACTCGCATGTGATACTAATGATATTGTTCAGCAATTTTCACATTCTTTTGGGCTACCTCTCTTTGCAATGGACACAAATATGTATCTCTTCCAATCATTTAGCCAGGTCTTGCAAATTTCTTGGCATGGATCAGTGAGTACCTCCAGTGCTACATCAGTTTGTTGAGAGGTTTCCATTTGTATTCTATCAATTTCTGGAGCCTTGTTTATCTCCAATGCCTTCAGTGCAACTTGGATTACTTCCTTTGGTACCATTAGTTCTTGATCATATGCTACCTCTTGAGATGGTTGAACATTGACCATTTTTTTTATGTTTTTTATGTTGTTCAATATTTTGCCCATAGAATCCTTGCAAATCATGCCTTTTTTTCCCCTTGATTCTTTCAGCTTGAGAATGTTGAGTGTTTCTTCTCTTTTGGTTTTCTAACCCTAGATCTTTGCACATTTCATTATAATGTTTGACTTTGTCTTCCTGAGATGCCCTTTGAAATCTCCTGTTCAGCACCTTGACTCCCTCATTTCTTCCATTTGCTTTAGCATTTCTATGTTTTAGAACAAACTTCAGGGTCTCTTCTGACATCCATTTTGGTCTATTCTTTTCTTCCTGACTTTTTAGTGACCTTACCTCCCTCCCCCCACCTTATGATGTTCTTGATGTCATCCCATAGCTGTTCTGGTCTTTGATCATTGCTGTCTAATGCGTCAAATCTGATTTTGAGATAATATCTAAATTCAGGTAAGATGTGTTCAAGGTCATAGTTTTACTCTTGTGGCCTTCTCTTAATCTTCTTCTTCAGCTCCAGCTAGAAATTATATATGAACAATGATGGTTTGTTCCACAGCCAACTCCTGGCCTTATTTTGGCTGATAATATTGAGTTTTCTACTGTCTTTTTCCACAGATGTAGTCCATTTGATTTCTGTGTATTTAATCTGTTGAGGTCCATGTGTACAGTCACCTTTCATGTTGTTTTAAAAGGGTATTTGAAGTGAATAAGTCATTGATCTTGTGAATTTATATTATGTAATCTCTAGCATGATAGTGTAGTAGAGCATAGGGTCTACAAAAAAGAGAAAGACCCTGAAAGAGATGGACAGGCACAGTGACTTCAACAATAGACTCAAACAAAATAATTCCAAGCTTGGTATAAGACCAAGCAGCATTTTGTTCAGTTGTATATAGAGTTGCTGTGAGTCCAAACTGACTTAATGACACCACACCTAACAATGACAGCAACTCATGAATCAGACTCAATGGTAAACAATATATCTGTTTATTTCACATATAAGTATGTGATATTATACAATACTTATCTCACTCAGCCTAATATTTACCAATTTCATCTATGCTCTGATACGCACCAAGACTTCATTTCCTTTTATGACAGAGTAACACAAGTATACTTTACTGTTTGTTTTTTTTTTTTTTGGTAGTCATATTGGATTAGGATCTACTCTACTAATGTGACCTAATGTAAACTAATTACATCTGCAAAAAGATCCTACCTCCAAATAAGGACATGTTCATAGGTACTGTATGTAGGACTTCAATATATTTTGTGGAGACAAAATGCAACCTAAAATAACTAATATGTAATGAGTTCATTAAAAAATCCTGTAGAATTTATTACCCTAAAAGTTTCAGAAGTATAAATATTTTAAAAAACCCACACAAAACAAAATTTGTATAAATTGTAAGCAAATAGAATAGGGGAATATTGGAGAATGAGCCATACATACCTATGTTGTTGTTGTTGTTGTTGTTATTAAGTACCATTGAGTCGGTATGGATTTATAAAGACCCTATGTACAACAAAATGAAACACTGCCAGGTCCTGGGTTAACCTCATTATCTTTGCTACACCTGAGCGCATCACTTCCACCATTGTGCCAATCCATCTTGTTAGAGGTCTTCCTCTTTTTCACTGACCCTCCACCTTACCAAACATGATATCCTTCCACAGGGACTGGTCCCTCCTGATAACAGGTCCAAAGTATGAGAGATGAAGTCTGGCCATCCTGACTTCCAAGGAGCACTCTGACTGTACTTCTTCCAACACAGAGCTGTTTGTTCTTTGGGCAGTGCATGATACTTTCAATATTCACCTCTAACACCATAACTCAAATGTATCAATTCTATGGTCTTCCTTATTCACTGTTCAACTTTCGCATGCATATGAGGTTATTGAAAATACCATGGCTTGGGTCGGGCACACCTTAGTCCTCAAGCTTACATCTTTGCTCTTCAACACTTTAAAGAGGTCTTGTGCAACAGACTTGCCTAACGCAATGTGTAGTTTGGTTTCTTGATTGCTGCTTCCATGAGTGTTCATGGTTGATCCAAGCAAAATGAAGTCTTGAACAACTTCAATCTTTTCTCCATTTATATGGATACTAGTTATCAGTCCAGTGGTGAGGATTTTTTGTTTTCTTTACATTGAGGTGCAACACATACCAAAGGCTGTGGTCTTTGGTCTTCACCAGCAAGTATTTTAAGTCCTCTCCATTTCCAGCAAGCAAGGTTATATCATCTGCATATAGCAAGTTGTTAATGAGTCTTCCTCCAATCCTGATGCCATGTTTGTCTTCATACTATCCAGTTTATCAACTTATTTTCTCAGCATACAGATAGAATAAGTATGGTGAAAGAATACAACTCCAGCACGCACCTTTCCTAATTTTAAACCATTTGGTGTTCCCTTGTTCTATTTAAATGACTGCATCTTGGTCTATGTACAGGTTCCTCATGAGCACAATGAAATGTTTCTAAATACTCATACTTTGCAATGTTGTCCATAGCTTGTCATGATCCACACAATCGAAAGCCTTTGTGTAGTCAATAAAGCACAGGTAAACATCTTTATGGTATTCTTTACTTTCAACCAAGATCCATCAGACATCAGCAGTGATATCCTCATTCTGTGTTCTCTTCTGAATCTGGCTTGAACCTTTGGAAGTTCTGTCAATGTAGAGTTGCAGCCGTTTTTGGATTATCTTTAGTCAAATTTTACTCACTTGGGATATAAATGATATTGTACAATGATTTCCACATTCCATTGGGTCACCTTTCTTTGGAATGGACACAAATACAGATCTCTTCCAATCAGTTGGCCAGGTAGATGTCTTCCAAATTTCTTGGCATAGATGAGTGAGTGCCTCCAGTGCTGCATCAGTTTGTTCAAAGATTTCAATTTTTATTTCATCTATTCCTGGTGCCTCGTTCTTTACCAATGACAGCAATGTACCTTGGATTTTTCCTTCAGGATCATTGGCTCTTTAAATTGTTGAACAATGAACATTTATTTTTGGTATAGTGACTCTGTATTCCTTCCACATTCTTTTAATGCTTTCTCCAACATTCAATATTTTGTACATGGAATCCTTCAATAACGGAAGTTGAGGTTTGAATATTTTCTTCAGTCCCCTCAGTTTGAGAAATGCTGGGTGTGTTCTTCTCTTTTGATCTTCTAGCTCCAGGTCTTTGCACATTTCATTATAGTATTTAACTTTATCTTCTTGAGCTGACCTTTGAATTTTTGTTTAGCTCTTGTGTCTCCTCATTTTTTCCATTTGCTTTAGCATCTCTTTGCTGGAGAGTAAGCTTCTGAGTCTCTTCTGACATCCATTTTGGTCTTTTCCTTTTTTTCTTGTATTTTAATGACCTTTTGGTTTCTTCCTGTCTGATGTTCTTGATGTCATCCCACAACTCTTCTAATATTCAATATTTAGTGTCTAAAGCATCAAATCTGTTCTTCAGATTTAAATTCAGGTGGGATATATTCAAGGTCATATTTTGGCTCTTGTGGACTTGTTTTCATTTTCTTCAGCTTCAGTCTGAATTTGTATATGAGAATTTGATTTCCACAGTCTGATCCTGGTCTTGTTTTGGCTACTGATATGGAACTTTTCCACTTTCTCTTTCCACAGATGTTGTCAATTTTATTTCTGTGTAGTCTATCTGGTGAGGCCCATGTATATAGTCATCTTTTATGTTGTTTGAAAAGGTCTTTGCAATGAGCAAGTCATTGGTCTTGCAAAATTCTATCATGTGGTCTCCAGCATCGTTTCTATCACCTAGGCCATATTTTCCAGCTATTGATCTTTGGTTTCCAGCATTTACATTCCAATTATTAGTAATTATCAGTACATTTTGATTGCATTTTGATTAATTTCTGACTGAAGAAGTTGGTAGAATTCTTCAATATCATCACTGGCTTTAGTGGTTGGTGCATAAATTTGAATAGTTGTATTAACTGGTATTCCTTGTAGGCACCTGACTATTATCCTATCACAGATAACATTGTACTTCATGACTAATCTTATGTTCTCTTTGATGATGAATGTGATGCCATTCCTCTTCAATTTGTTATTCCTGCATAGTCAACCATGTGATTGTGAGATTCAAAATGACCAATACCTGTCCATTTTAATTCACTAATACCTAGGATATTGATGTTTATGTGTTCCATTTCATTTTTGACAATTTCCAATATTCCTAGATTCATACTTTGTATATTCCATGTTCTAATTTTTGTTTGTTTGTTTGTTTCAGCTCAGCGATTGCAATCCCACCATGAAGGATTATTACTTTTTCTTTCTTTCTTTCTTTTTTTTTTAAAGGTTTTTATTGTGGATTGAGTGAAAGTTTACAGGTCACATCACCAGATTCACATTCAATAATTCATATAACTTGTTTCATTACATTGATTATGATCCCCCTCCCCATATATCATCAGTTAAAAATATTTCTCTCTATCCACTTTAGCTTTTTAAAAAAAACACACAAACAAAAAACCCACTCAGGCATATATAATAATTTACATCTCCAAAGGGTACATTCTGCAAGTCTACTCCTGGCAACCAGTTCTTAGTCCTTCTCTTCTTAGTTGATGAATCTAGAGTCCTCAGCCGCGCTCCCTCTCCATGCCCCCATCTCTGCCTCCATCTCTGGCACTGCTGTTTCTCTGGATAAGGTCCCACACCTATTTGTGCGTTCCTCTCTTGATGATCCTAGGGTCCTCCGTTTCTGGACTGTAAGATCAACCACTCCCCTTTTTTTTGTTACAAAACTTCTACCTTTACAAGTGTGACAGTCGCGATTAGTCATGATAACAGTTATTCACTATTGAATCTTACAAATCTTATCCCCA
>NW_006408803.1:1162538-1179739 GCF_000296735.1 Chrysochloris asiatica
TTTTATCCTTTTTTGTATTTGTTCTTCTATCTTAGTAGTGTTGAGAGATTTATCTTCTAGCTCACTAGTTCTAGCTTCTATCTCTTCAATTCTATTTCTTTGCCCTTTCAATGTGTTGTCCATTTCTGATATTCTATCATTAATCATTTGGACCTCTTTCTGTAGGTTTTGAATTGTTATAATGCTGTATCTACCTTATTTAATTGTTCCTGTAGCACTTTCCTGACTTCGTCCTTATTTTTCTCAACTGCATTATATAGTGTTTTGATATCTTTTATAATCATTTTTAGGAATTCCTTCTCAGGCATTTCCAAAACCTGCCCATCTTCCAGTATGGAGTGTAGGTCTCCTTCCAGCTCATTTGCCTCAATCACTTTATCTTGTTTTTGGACATGTGCAGATATGGTCATCTGTTTCTGTTTTTTGGGCATCTTCTGGGGTTATCTGTGGACTTGATACTTAGATGAGTATGTATTTTGGTATTTTTTATGCTTTCTGAATGCCTCCAGGTAGATGTGATCAGTAAATGGGCTTCCCTTTTCACTCTTTTTCCTGAGAAGTTTTAAGATACCACTGTTGGTTGTTTTGACGTAACTTAGGATTTAATTTTTGGCCTAGTTCCTCTTTTGTCTGCTTATCACGCTGCACAATCCCCGTTCAGGCCTTTTTTTCTAGTTGGAAACAGTTCAGGGCTGGTTGTGGCCTTTTGGGTTTAATCGGAAACTATGTCTTTAAATTTTGAGGAGCTCTGTGTGCATGTGTAGTAGAACCCTCCGAGAGTGGGGCTGGGGTGCCCACTAGCTCAAGCACCCCTAGAGTCACCAGAATGGTGGTGCGCAGACAGCAAAGGACCAATGAACAGATACCAAAAGAAAAGAATGTCCACACCTTTATCTCAGCGGTTCTGCCAGACGTCTGCGGCCACTGCTCCTATCCTTCCCCCACGTGGTCTCACCCAAGATGGCAGCTCCTGGAGCAGCTGAGCATCCCGGAGTAGAAAACAATAGATTTCTTGCTTCTGCCACAAATTCCCCCAGCTGTGAGCCTTCCAACCTTCTAAATATTCCTTTATATGTGGCTCAGAGTTCTGGGACCATCCCCTGAGCCTGCTTGGTCGGGTATTATGTGTTGTTGTTGGTGGAGCTCTTTACTACACCTGATCCACCATCTTGTTTGTTCTCCTGTACATTCCACGTTCTGATTATTAATGGACGTTTACAACTGTTTTTCTTCATTTTGAGTTGTGCCCCATCAGCAAAGGAAGGCCCCAAGGGCTTCATGGTCAACCTTTAGGAGGCAGCTCTTCCACAGTCACAGTTTTACTGCCTTCCAACCTGAGGATCTCATCTCCCAGCACTATATCTGCCAATCATCTGGGGCTCTTCATCATGTCTGTATAGTCAGTAATCTGGTGCTGACAGTGTTTCGCTGATATTCATAAGGTTTTCGATGACTTAATATTCAGAAACAGTCTGTCTCTTCTTCCTAGTCTGTCTTTATATGGAAGCTCAGTTGAAACCTGTCCACTATGGGTGACACTGCTTATGTTTAAATACCCATGGCATAGCTTCCAGAATCACAGCAACACACAAGCCACCACAGTAGGACAAACTAACAGACAGATGGTGGTACATATCTATGGTAAATCTGTTTTTGAGAATTTCTCTAAAAAATATACTATATAAATAATGACATAGCCTTCTCTCAGATAATTGAGTGTTTTAAGTATGATCCATATCTCTCAAGGTCTGACGCTACTAGAAGGGAATCAAAAATATTACAAAGGGATTATTAATGTTATCTTGTTGGAGGCAGAATGAAGAATTAATAATTTACTCTTAGCACAATTGGTTGTTGGTAGATTAAATCTCAATGCATATATTAATCTACTTAACCTTAAACACTATTTTAAGAAACTATTTTAGAGAAAATGCTTTTGAGGTAGTTTCTTATTCATTCCAGTCAGGATTAATTGTATGCAAATATATGTTTCTAGAAATGTAAAATCAGAGCTGGAAGAACACATAAAGCCTACCTACTATCATCCTCTTGTCAGGTGAGGAAACTGAGTCAAGGAGAAAGTAAGCAACTTTTAAAGAAATTTATAAAGAGTTTATACAGAGTTGAAGCTAAGCCAACACAGGTGACCTAGGTTCATTATACTTCTCTGTATTGATGAGAAAATAGAAGAAAACTACATCCCAGAATTATCCAACTGTTCTGTATCCCCTATTGTGAACTGACTCCACTTGGGGACAGAATCAATTACTAATTGAGAAGGCATGGCATTGTATTTAAACTCATGAATCTGCCTTAAGAGTTGCTATATTTGTCATAGTCACATCACATGAGTGTTACAGACCTGCTTACCAGTCAGAGACTAACTCAACAGTCATTTTTATTATTTAATAGCAAGATGAAAAGTGAAGAAATTTCTGAGTAAAAAATCTCTCCCAAAGAGAAACCCAGAGAAAATAACAATAATAATGCAAAATATTCAACTATATAATTTCCAAGACTTTCATTTAACTGTATAGTCAAATACCACTATTATTCATTTCACAGCTATAGATCAATTTGCTCATGTGTGAAACCTCTGAAATACAACCATTTTCCCTTCAGATGAGTAATCCTGGTTTGAGTTACCCATATTATTTGATAAAAATATATTATTCCAGGTGGACTCCAGTAGTTGGGCAGATGGGAATGTTTTAATAAAAGACTAAAAACTTTATTATCCTAAGTTAGGTGTCTAAAGAAAATATGAGAATATAAATATAACCTTAAAAATTCACACACTGAGATTTTTTTTTTTTTTTTTAATTCTACTTTGAGGGAATAACAAACATCAAAATGACAGTAAAATAAATATTTAATTGTACTACTTTTGCAGTAATTATTTTAACTATAAGTTGTAACTGTCCTAAATACACTTGTAATGCAGTTATTTCCCAGGTTCATGTACTGAGTCAACCTATCCATAAAACAAGTTCATGCTTTTTCATCTTCCTTCAGTTGTTTGTACAGGATCTTCACACAGGTTTAGGTATAAGGTGAGGCAGTGCTATAGGTGCAACTGTGGTAGATGACATGGAAGTCTGGGTATTTGCTAATGCAGCTTACTCTGTCACTGCTAATGACATTTCTAGATGTATATTTTTATCTAATGATTAACTGCTTCTGGAACTGTCCATAATTATTACGCATCCATGTGTGGTGCTGTGGGTTAATGCGCCAGACTGCAAAGCTGTTTGAACTGCAAGGTCGGTGGTTGAAGCTCACCAGGTGCTCCTTGGAAACCCTATACAGGGTCACTATGGGTCAGCAGCGATTCGATGGCACTTCACAACATCAATAATTAGCTTCTAATGATCAGTTCATTGGTACTCATGGTCAAGAGGTCTATCTCGGCTAAGGAGCTATTTTAAATATATATATAAATAATTGTTGTCAAGTGCCATCTAGTCTGTTCTGACTCAGTGACCATGTATAGGGTTCCTAAGAAGCAGCTAGTTAGTTTGAACTGCTGACTATGTGGTTAGCAGACCAATACTTAATCTACAGTGCCACTTCAGTACTCCTCAAAGCACTTAACAACACTAAGAACCACCTACAATCCAAACAGCGAGCCAGGCCTTAAAATCCTATCTTGCCATCTGATTTGTCTGAATACTTCTGGTGTCAATTGTGTCAGATCAGTTCAACCAAGAAGCAGACACCAAGACAAGATTACACATACAAGATATTTATTGGGGAAAACTCCTGTGAAGGATAAAGGAGGCTGGAACAGAAGCAGGAAGATTCTTCAGACCACAATGAGGAACTGATGCTTGTGAATAAGAAACATAAGGTTTGCAATACTGGCTCAGATAAACTGTAACTTTGGCTTCCACTTCTACATTTTTTGTTCACAAAGCTGTTGAAAATAGATGCACATGGAAAGGCCTAACTCAAAGTTAATGAACAATGAGTTTTTAGCAACTATTAAGCTATGAGTTCACTATTAAAAAAAGGGGGGGAGCATAGCCACTGAGTGCTCTTCAAATAATTGCATGCCCCTTATTTCAAATGTAGATAGGTAAACATGGAACCATCTCTCTAGGTTTCATAAAAACTTCTCACGTTCATTCAAATCAGCTTAAAATTGTATTGCCCTCTATACTTGAAATTATCTAAGGAAGAAAACAGGATGTATTTATCTCTTTTGGCCATGGCTTAAACTTGTGTTCTATTTTATAACTCTACTTGTTAAAATACAGCTCTTCTATGGAAGCATCGATGGACTCAAGCATGGCAACGGTAGTGAGTTTGGCCCATGATCGGACAGTGTTTCGTTCTGCTATGTATAAGGTTGCTATGAATTGGTACCTACTCAATGGCACCTAACAATAACAACAACGACAACAACAAATTGTTTAATGAATAAGGAAGACTGAAGAAGAGCTGATGCCTTTGAATTATGGTTTTGCCAAAGAATATTGAATGTAATATGGACTGCCAAAAAAAATTACAGCTTCCTTAGAAGTGAGGATGGCAACACTTTATCTCTAACACTTTGGATATGTTATCAGGAAGGACCAGTCCCTGAAGAAGAACATCATACTTGGTAAAGGAGAGGATGCAGGACAGGGAAAAAGAGGAAAGCCCTCAATGAAATGGATTTGCTGTAACAATGGGCTCAAACACAGGAAAAGTTATGAAGATGGCACAGAGCAGTGTTTTGTTCTATTATACATGGAGTCTCTATGAGTCTGAATGGACCCAATGACACCTAACAACAACAGCAATATTTAATCAGAAAGAATAAAATAGCGTTCATCATAGGATATGGTGGTGGAGGTGGTGGTGTGTGGTAGAGTTAGTTCTGACTCATAGTGACCCTGCATAGGGTTCCCAAGGCTGTAAATTTTTACGGAGCAGATAGCCTCATCTTTCTCTTTGAAACAGCTGGTACTTTCAAACTGTGACCTCGAGGTTAGCAACCCAATTCATATTCTTATGAATATAAGCTATGCTACCAGAGCTCCTTATCATAGAATATAGGGTAAGATAAACATGTATTGAACGCTAGCACATGTTAACTACTACTTTAGACACTTTACAAATATTTTCTTATTCAATCCTTACTACAACTCTCTGAGTTAGGAATTATTATCTACATCATACATATGGAAAAAAAAAATGAGGATGATGGAGGTAAAGTACTTTGTTCATCTTAACCCAGTCATTAACCAGAAATGATTAATCATTGACTCCAGAAAATTGTATATATCATTTAAAAAGAAGAAGAAGAAAAATAAAACTGTTAATCACAAAGAAGACCTTTGGCAAGTGTTATGGAAAGAATTTTTTTTAATTTACCTAATTTTTATCAGACATAAAAGAATTCTTTTTCTTACACGGTTTTTAAAATGTATAATCATTTTTATTCCTATCCGCGTAAACAGTACATTGTTTCACATAGTTAATTGTTCATAGATCTATTTTGCTCACTTAATTGTGAACTCCCTGAGGCCAATCATCCTGTCCAATATAATACAACAAGGCTTGAATACCATACTTCCTTAATTTTCATATGTTAATCAAATAAGAAAAATCAAACAATTCAGTTAATGTTTCTGCTAATGCTCCAATCATTCTGATTTAAAAGATTACAATATAAGACAGAAAAATGCACCTTCTCTTTCCTCCCTGAGATTCACATTAAAATGTAAAGGCCCTCTAGAAAACTTTAAAACTCTTCAGTTTCTTGAGAATATAAAGTTGTTTAACTACCTTTGATTTTTTGTTTTGTTTTGTTTTTTTTGTAGCAAAACTTTTTTTTTTTTTTTTAGTTTTTATTGTGAATGGAGTGAAAATTCACAGGGCAGTCAGTTTTACATTCAACAAATCATATACTTTGTTTCATTACAATGATTATAATCCCCTCCATGTACCATCAGTCAACAGTATTTCTCTATTCATTTTAGCTTTTTTTTAAAAAAAACACTCAAACATATATAACAATTTACACCACCAAAGAGCACATTCTGCAAGTCTGCCTCCTGGCCACCAGCTCTCAATTCCTCTCTTCCCATGTCTCAGCTGCTCCCTCTCCCCATGTCTCCATTTCTGCCTTCGTATCTGGTGTTGCTGCTTCTCTGGATAAGGTCTCCCATTCCGCTGTGCTCTCCTCCTTTGATGGTTCTAGGGTCCTATGTTCTGGACTGTAAGATTAACTACTCCCCCATTTTTGTTACAAAGCTTCTACCTTTACAATTGTGACACTTGCAATTAGTCATGATAACAACTACTCAATATTGAATCATAAGAATCTTATTCCCATCTCTTTTCCCAGACCTATCTATACAAGATGAAAGCTATTCAGTGGGGACTCTAACTTCCTCACACACTTTTAAACTAAACTCCCTCTTGAAACCTTGTAAACCAGTCACTTCATGCCTTTATCGCCCCCCTCATTTTAGGTAGCCATTGTCTAAGTTGCCCATCCCTATTTACCCTGTGTACAGAGGAAATAGCATTGATATTTGATGTGAAGACTTCTTCCCTGTGTCTTGGTTTTTAGAGCATCTACCTCCATGAATACAGGTGAAGTTCATCAAACTGTAGCATTTTACCCTCATTTCATTTATCAAAAATTATTTTTTTGTTTCTTTTGGGTTTTTTTTTATCCTCATCTAGTCGAATTCTGATTATCAAGCCATCAAATGGTTACTATCTGCAAGTTTCGGTGTTCTTGTGTGTCTCTCCTTACTTTATATCATCTGGATGCTTCACTCTCAGCTCCAGCCCTCCCTCCATGACTATGCCCTTATCCATGGGCTCAGGTGTTTCTAGGTCTCACCACACCAGCCCTTCCTCTTCTCTCTCTCATCTCCAGGTCAACAGGAGTCTATGGAACTCAGCCCATTTCTTCATGACTGCGTTTCCCCCTCTTCCACTCACCAGTAGACCAATGTGGTCATTAGCAAGCTTATATGCCTGCTCATGTGTTCCCTTAGAGTTTCCGTTTTAGAGGGCGCTAGCTTTGTTCTTTGCTAAAATATATATGTAGGTTTGGAAAATCAATTGAGAATTCCCATCCCAGGAACTCATCCCATAGGTTTTCCCCACTACACAAAGATACAATCAATCAGAAACATAAATACAAAAAGTTCATGTGGTTTGAGGAAAAGAACATGAAAAGTAACTTCAGAAAGTATGACTTTGACCCTGGCTTTATGTTTACATTGTGGTTAAGAAATAAGACTTTGGAGTCAGAGCAGCTTTAACATGAATCTCTGTCTTTGACATTGAGCTGTGTAGCCTGGATAAATTGCTTAACTTCTCTAACTACTGTTTCTTTGTGTGTGAAAATAAGATAATAATAGTGTTGTCAAGAAAACCAAAAGGAAAAGTAAGTGTAAAGCACTTAGCACATGGCCAGCATATGATAAATCTGCATTAAGTAGGAATTTATACTCATTATTATTTTTAATATGCATGCAAGTAGCTGCTTCATGTGTCTGAGTTGAATGACAGCAATAACATTTGGAACTCACAATTTTAATAGATCTTTGCATTTCCTTAGCACCTTTCATCTCAGAGCACCAAAGCCCTGGAAAACATTAATTCTTGCCTGCTTTATATTATGGATTGGCACAGTGGCAGCAGCAATGGGCTTAAGAATGACGGCAACTGTGAGGATGGTACAGGACTGGGCATTATTTCCTTCTGTCTTGCACAAGATTGCTGTGAGTTGGAATGGACTTGATGGCACCTAACAACAATAACAACCTTATATTGTATTATTTTAAAGAATTATCATGTAGAGATCTAATCCCATATGTCCAAACCATATCTAGAGCCAAGTAAAACCTTAGCATAATCTAGGCCCCTCATCTTCTAGGCTTCCTCGTTAAGTAGAGCAGGTTATTTGTTTCCAGTGGCTAAATATTGTTTATTGGCAGTATAAGTCAATGCTGTTGATGGATTACTCTTTAGGGAAGTGTTTGTTTTTTTGAAAACTGTTCTCAGATTGTCTAAATGTGAATTTAAAAGTATGTCAGTCTATGTGTCGATAACACAAAACAGATTGTAAATGTAACGGGATGTAATCAAGTCAAACAAATCCAATGAAAGTGCCAGAAGGCTTAATATTAGGACTGCTCCTGTTCACAGGCTTTGCTAATGACAGAACAATTGTTTGTGCTGATTTGTAGCTGGCATTGATATGCAGACAGCAACACCGCCATCTAAAATCTAGCTCCAAATTTTTTTAAACCTGTCGATGAATTAGCTGTGTCTGCAAAGAGCAACTCCAAAAAATGTTTCTAAATAATCAGAAATGGGAGTAAACAAGCATAGCCTTTTATTTTAAATCTAGAGTCTTAGAATAGATAGTGATTTTTATCTTTGTAATTGTTTTGTCATCTACTAGGAGGCCCTATATGAATTTAGTTATATGAATTTATAACTAAACGGATCTTTAAAATACTAGGATCAATTGTTATTGAAGGTAGGATGGTTGCGAAACTACAGAAGGATACTGCAAGATTTCAAAGTCATCTTGTATTTTCTTCAGAAAATAAAATAAATGCAAATATGCTCTGATGTTGCTCACATTAACTGTGGAGATTGTTTTGGGTTTTTTTTTTTTTTTTTTTTTTTTTTCCTTTTTTCTTTCTTGCTTTTTTTTTTTTTTAAAAAAAATCAAGCAGCACCTGCCTCTCTATTCAGAGATGTCTGCGTGAGAGGATAAGTGCAAACAACAAAAGCTTCCACTGTGGCAGCGGCTGCATCATTTTCTTGGAACTTGCCATTATGTTTCAGGTCAGAGATTGAGGTTTGGAGCAGAGAACAGAGCTTTTAATATCAGGTGAATGGATTTTTATAAGAGGTTGGGAAGCTTTGGGTCTTAGAGAGAAAATGGTGCTTTAAAAATAGTCACATTTCTTTTGTACTGTAATTATCAGTGCATGACGAATCATTTTTTGTTCTGCTCTGTGTGGGCAAAAGGAAATATCCTCTACTCAACTCTGTCGGCTGACCATGTTAAGAAGTCAAAATGTTCCTATATTTAATAAGTTTCCTGAGAATATGTGATTTACCTATAAAATTGATCCTGAAACATCACTTTTTAAGGGAAGATGGGCAAACGGTACAGATTCATTAATTTGTCCAAGAAGTCATTGTCACTTTTTTCCTATTTAAACAGATAATGTGGAATAAATTGGTGATTTCTCCATAATAACCATGGGAAAGAGGCCCATGTTATGTAAGTTACCTAACTTTTGAAGTCGGCATAATCAGCCTTGTTAAAAGCAGAAAGAGTGATAAAAATATTGAAGAACTAGAAAAATGGCCTAACTTGAGCTCTAACATTGATGGTAAAAGTTATTTAATTCCTCTGAGTTTCTGTTTCCTCATTTGTAAAGTGGAAATGGTAAAATATACCTTAAACATATGTTCTTTGAAAGAAACCATAAATTAAAGTCACATATTTCTGAGCGCTTTTTTCAAAATCAAAAGGTAGATATAGATAGTGAAGAATGTTTTTTGAAGAGCTTACCAGTTTTCAAGTAACCTTTGCTCACAGAAACAGGGGGTCATGTTAATTTGCCTGCATCTTGTTTCTCTTTCATGGGGTCAGTTGCTCAACAAGTCTGAGTAGCTTTATATGAAGATACTACTCAATGATACGCATTCATTATCATTCATCTCTGCTTCAAAGTACATAATTTTCTGTTGCTACAGCAACCAAAGACTATTAAATAGCATCCTTTAAAAAGTTACAGAAATTATGGATAGAAAGTTATTGTAAATTTTTGCTTCTGAGTCCAATATCATAGGAAAATAATTACATGTTTATAACCTGATACACCATACTGAAAATTGCCCACATGCACTGTATGGTGAGTGGCAAGACAGCTGGAGGACATTTATGAAATACCTACATGCTATTATTCCTAGTCAAGGATGAGGAAAACACACCACTGGTATATAGGGGTTGAAAGTTTTTCCCATCCTGTGGTGCTTGTGTAGTATGTCAGCCTGGATAAGCTACAACTATCTTTTTCAGAATCTCTTACTCTGTATAGTCCTAGGTTAGAGATGGCAACAAGAGAAATTTGCCTGAGATTTTGGAGGAGGAAGCAGCATAGCAGCCATTATGCTCAGAAGGCCATGTTGCTCAAGGCATGGAGTGGCAGACACAGACATACCAGTGGGTTCCTGCTTTCTAGACTCCTTCCTAATTCTCTGGAGTCCTGCTGTGGCAGTGTGGGTTAATGTGCTAGACTGCAAAGTTGATTTGAACCACAAGGTGTGGCACTTCAAGCTCACCAGCTGCTCCTTGGAAACCATATACAGTATCACTTGGGTCAGAACCAACTCGACATTTAACAAAAGCAACCCCTGACTGTCTGCACTGTGATCTAACAAAGCTGTCACCAGACAGTTTTGGTGAGCTCACTGAGGCATTAGTCACAGAAAAACAACAACTTTCCACTTTCCATTCACTTCTATGTAGCTCCATTCTTGGTCCTACTTTAGCATCTGTACAAGCCTAGCTTCTTTTATGTTCTAACTGCTTAACCCAATCTAGAGCTTAGTTCAGTCATATTCATACATTAGTCAACTTAAATAATTGAAAAGTCTTTGGTATAAGCAGTCCAGGAGTGGAGGTCCCTGGAACTATAAAGGGAGAAAAGCAAAGTGCGGGACCCTATCCACAGAAGCAGTGAAGCCAGGGATGGAGGCAGAAATGATGACATACATGGAGAGAAGGAGTGGCTGGGTACTCTAGACTCAGGAAGGGAGAGGGGCTGTGTGCTGGTGGCTTGGGGCAGGTTTGCGGAGGGTACCCTTTGGTTGTTTGATGATACATGCAGTGGATTGTAATCATTGCAATGAAACAAAATATGATAGGATAAATGTAAAGATAATGTTCTCCCATGTAAACTATCACATAATACACAATAAAAACTTAAAAAGAAAAATCTTTGGTATAAGAGAAAAACATGGACTTTAAAGTCCTACAAATATACGTATATATTCTTAAGCGTCACCACCATGTATCTGTCAGTTTTTCTTACTCTCGTGGTTTGCTTGTTGTTGTGATTATTATGCCACCAGTATTTTAAATATCAACAGGGTCACCCATGGAGGACAGATTTCAGCTAAGATTCCAGAAAAAGATAGATTAGGAAGAAAGAAAGACCAATACTTCTGAATATTTAGTTACTGAAAACCTTATGAATAGCACCGTCAGAACCAGAATATTGAATATTGAAATAAAATGAAGAGAACCAGAATATGGTCAGATATAGTGCCAGAAGATGACCCCTTAGGTTGGAAGGCACTCAAAATGTGACTTAGTAAGAGCTGCCTGCTCAAAGTAGAGTTGACCATGAGGACATGAATGGAGTAAATCCTTTGAGACCTTCATTTGCTGATGGAAAACAACTCAAAATGAAGAGAAACAGCTGTAAACATCCATTAATAATCAGAATATGGAATGTACAAAGTATGAATCTAGGAATATTGGAAATTGTAAAAAATGAAATGGAATGCATAAACATAGATATTCTAGGCATCAGTGAGCTGGACTTTTATTGACAATTTGGAATCTGACAATCACATAGTTTACTATACCAGAAATGATCATTTGAAGAGGAATGGCATCACATTCATCATCAAAAAGAATATATAAGGATTTGTCTTGAAGTACAATGTTGTCTGTGATAGGATAATATCCATATGCCTACAGGGAAGACAAGTTAATACCACTATTACTCAAATTTATGCACTAATCACTAAAGCCAATTGGCAGAAGCCATGTCATCAAGGAACATAACGGAGGACCCTAAGCATGAAGGGCTCCATTGTTAAGCAAGGCCACAATGAGTCTCCTCTTGGAAAGCAAGGCCCCAAGGAGGAATCTCATGTGGGGACTCTGCAGTTTCTGTCTCTTTGTTTTAATCAGCTTATTTTTAATTTTCTTGAGATTATAATAAAAATTTTCAGTAGAATCTTAGTAGGAATTATATTAGAGATTTGAAACTTGTTTTGAGGCACCATTACACCACTTTCAATCGTGTGTAACTATTTGCTTTCACACTAACAATAAGTTTTACCACTAGGAAAAACCAGCTAAAGTTTTCCAGTTCATGTTTAAGATTACATTTTAACATTCTGTGTAGTTTCGGTCAGGGACATTAAGACCTCTAGAAAATTAGCTAAGATGCAATTAAGGGCTGAAGGAATAGTAATAGATCATAGGTAGAAATTTAACTAGATGTTTTGTATAAGAAAAGTTGTTAGTATAAGGAAGTTGTTCCGTTTCTTCTTAACTACAAAACTTTAAGTGCTTTTTTATGCTCTTGTTTTTCTTGTTTAATCAATCTTGAGAAACAACTGTATTGTCAGTTACCATAGAAAATAATGTTTAGGTACATGTTGTGATTAATGAATCTATAGAAAATAATAGGTGAAGGTAGAAATAGGAGTTAAGATTTAGAATTATGTTTTAAGGTTAATTTGACATTTTAGGTGTCAGAAAGATGGATGAAAAGAACTAGATATGAATAGACCAAGAATACTGTTTTAAGAAAAATACCTTTGTCAACATTGTATAGACTAAAAGTAAAAATTGATATAATCAAGGATGTGTAATGCTTCAAAGACATTGATTATTATGAGATTATAGTGTATTGTAACGGTATATAAGGAGTTGAAAAAATTAAGTAAAAAAAGCTTCAATCAGAATTCAGCACAGACCATTGACTCCATGTGATTTCTTTCACTGACTCCACATCTCCCTTCGTGAGCCCCCTAATAAGTTTGTCGGGGCTGGTCCCCGACAGCCAATGATGATGAAATTGAAGACTTCAACCAACTTCTTCAGTCTGAAGTTGTGCCAACCCACCTCCTTGGGGGTATTCCTCTTTTTCTCTGACCCTCCACTTTATCAAGCATGATGTCCTTCTCTTAGAGACTGGTCTTTCCTGGTAATATGTCTGAAGTTTCACTATCCTGGCATCTGAGAAGCATTCTGTCTATACTTCCTCCAACACAGATTTGTTTGTTTTGGTTCAATGTGAAGAAAACAAAAAAGGTTTTCTAACAATACATAATCTTCACATGATTTTGGACTAGAATTCAGTCTATTTGTATAAGTCTTAAAAATCACAAACTAGGAATATAGTTTGAAGTGGCCCATGGTTGTTAGTGCTCCCAAGGCATCTGGAAATAACAATAAGTTACTTCTCAAAAGAAACCACCTTAAACCAAGGGCACAAAATTTTCTTAAATAAAGTACTAAGAAATGTTGTCGTTGTTCTTAGGTTTCCTCTAGCTAGTTCCGAGTCATAACTACCATGTATAGGGTTTCCAAGGACCAGATAGATGACTCGAACTGCCAGTCTTGCAGTTAGCAGGTCAGTGCTTTCTGAGACTCTATGTAAATCTTTATAGGAACAGATAGCCTCTTATTTCTCCTGCACCAAGAAATAAAAACTTACAATAAAGTTATTAAAAATAAAATCCCAACACATCCAAGAAAATTAATCACCATTATAAAAACTCAGCAGAGGAGATTCAAGAAATCTGACAGTTTGGCATTTTGAATTTCAGAGGCATCAAAGTGAAGAAAATTGCCAATCAGAGAACACCCCTTTCAAAGAATGAAAGTTAAAGGGATCGGGAGCCATGTCCTCACTGGTGGCCACCTGGGTCTACATATGGGTCTGGGAAAGGGGGAATTGGGAGATGCTACTGACTATATTTCATGATTTCAATTGAAGGGAGGATGAATTGAACTGGAATCTCAGAAAAGAAGTGGAAGAATGTTGTTACATTGAAAAGATTGCAACTAATACCACAAAACATTAATGTAGCATGTAGAATAGTGTCTCTGTGGACAGTAATTAACAGTGAATAGACAGGTAAATATGAAAGCTGAAAATATATGAGATGGTGTATGAGAGTATATCAAGCATTCACGTATATAGCTTTGCCTGAGGACATTTCTGTATGCATGTGCACATTTGTATAAGCAGCAAATAGATCCATGTATATAGTGGAGCATACTGAGAGGAAAATTATGAAAACATGTTAGGTATAACCCAAAACCTTGAGGGACTGAGGCAATGGGCTTTGGGGTTTGGGACCATTATCTCAGGGGACATTTAGCTCAGTTAGCATAACACAATCCACAAAGACATTGTTCTACATCTTCCCACTGGGGTCTTAAAAATTTGCAAGTAAACATTTAAATTGCTAGTATTAGTCTCTCACTGAATGGAACAAAACAGAGTGAGAAAATCAAAGACTGAAAAAAAGTTAGTCCAAAGAACTAATGGATTATATGAGCAAGAGACTCTTTCAGCCCAGGATTGTTTTCATATTTCTGCTATTGTGAATCATGCTACAATAAACATTTCTGTCCATTAAAAAAAAAAAAGTCAGCAGAAACATTAAACATCACATTCTGACCTACAAGATAACAAATATAGGATTTTTACTGATTTTCTATTTTGTGCCAAGCACCGTGCTAAGTACCAGGGATCAACAATATCAGTGAACAAAACTGAATTTCTGACATTTTAGTGATATTTATTATTTATCCTTAAAATTTTATATATCTATTTAAATGTTTTTTTAATGTAAAATGATGTCAAAATTGCCAAGCAGATTTAATAAACAAACAAATAAAACTTGATGAAAATAAATAAGTAATTGAAATTACAATATCAATGGACAAGTTAAAAACAATGCAACAGAGAACTGAATCAATTGCCTAGAAGCAGGGATGGGGAATATTTCCTGCCAAAATTTATAACATCATTCACGGGCCATACAAAAATTATCAACATACAAATTAGTCTACTACAGAGAAAGGCTGTATGCTAGAGGGCAGGAGGCTGGCTTGCAAAATGTGCCCTTTTGTTGTTTAAACAATTATATATTCCTGTGTGTTTTTGTGTACATCAACAACAACAAAAAAGAGGGAATAGAGGCAAATACTGTTAACCAAAGGTATATGGAGAAAATTGTAATCATTGCAATGAAACAGTATATAATTGGTTGACTGTAAAACCCATTTACAATGTAAGCTATCACATAATTCACAATAAAAGTTATTCAAAAAAAATTTGCCTGCTATATTTAGTCTTACATTTAATTAACACATCCCTAGTGTGATGGCTGGAACTGAGATTGCCTTGACAGAGTCAGACCAAATAATTCTTTTTTTTTAAGTTTATATTGTGAATTGAGTGCTAGTTTAAATGGGAGAACATCAGTTTTACACTCATCATTTCATTGCAATGATTACAAACTTTGTGCATCATCATTCAACAGTGTTTGCTTCTATTCCCTCTGGGGTTTTTTGGGTGGTGGTGGTGGTGGAATGTACACAAAAATACTCAAGAATATATAATCATTTAAACACCCAAAGAGCACCTTCTGCAAGCACACAGCCTTACTCTTTCCATGAGTCTAGAGTCCTCAGCTACTCTATCTCTCTATATTCTCATCTTTGTCTCCATCTCTGTAGTAGCTGCTTCTCTAGATAGAGTCCCATATTCTGCTCATGCTCTTCTCCCTGTATGGTCTTAGGGCCCTCAGTTCCTGGACTATGGAATTAACTACTCGCCCCCCTCCTTTTTTTTTTTTTTTTTTTTACAAAACTTCTATCTTTGCAGTTGTGACAGTCACAATCATGATAGCAATTACTCACTATTGAATAATAAGAATCTTATAGCCATCTCCTTTTATAAGAACACTCTAAACATGATGAAAACTATTCAGTGGGGATTCTACTTCCCCCCCCCCCCAACACTCTGAAACTAAACTCTTTCTTGAAAACCTGTAAGTCAGTCACTTCATGTATTTACAACCCTGGTGTGGCTCTGTACCTTAATGTGCTAGACTGCAAAGTCATTTGAACTGTAAGCTCTCACCAGCTGTTCCTCGGAAACCCTATACAGGGTCGCTATGGTTCGGAATCAACTTGACTGTACTTAACAGCAACAATTCCCAATTTTAGGTAGCCAATGTCTAAAGTTGCCCCTCCCTATCAACCGCTGTATACAGAGGGGATAGGATTGATACTTGATGTGAAAACTCCTTCCCTCTCAGTTGGTATTTTAAGTATAGGTCAAGTTCATCAAATTATAGCAATTTATACTCAACTTCCTTTATCAAAAATTGTTTTTTTTATTCCTCTAATTGAGTTCTCACTAATGCCTAAGATATCAATGTTTATGCATTCCATTTCATTTTTGACAACTTCGAATTTTCCTAGATTCATACTTCATACATACCATGCTCCAATTTTTAACGGATGTTTACAGCTGTTTCTCTTCATTTTGAGTTGTGCCCCAGCAGCAAATGAAGGTCCCATGGGCTTTTCTCCCACAAGCTTTACTCCATTTGTGTTATCACAGTCATCTCTACTTTGAGGAGACAGCTTGTCCACAGTCTCATTTTGAGTGCCTTCCAACCTGAGTGGCTCATGTTTTGGCACTATATTTAACAGTGTTTCTCTGCTGTTTATAAGGTTTTCAATGACTAAAGATTCTGAAGTAATTCGTCACTCTTTCTTCCTAGTCTGCCTTTGTCTGGAAGCTCATCTGAAACCTTGTCCACCATGGGTGACCCTATTGGTATTTAAAATACCGGTGGCATAGCTTTCAGAATCATAGCAACTCACAAGCTACCACAGTATGACAAACTGACAGATGAGTGGTAACCGTTTGGTTGTAAGTGGAAACTGTCACTTTAAATTTCGAGGTGTTCTCTGAGCATGTGTAGTAGAACATTCCAGGGGTGGGGGTTGGGTGTCCATTTGCTCAGGCATCCCCTCTAGTCACCAGAATGGAGGTGCATAGACAGTGAGAGACCAATGAACAGATACCAAAAAAAAAGAATGTCCATACCTGTATCTCCGCAGTTCTGTCAGGCATTTAGGCTGTTCTGATCCTTCCTCCACTTGGTCTCTCCCAAGATGGCAGCCCCAGGAGCAGCTGAGCTGGAGAACGTATGATAGAATTCTGCAAAACCAATGATTTGTTCATTTCAAATACCTTCTTTACACAGCATAAGAGACAACTATGCACATGGACCACACCAGATGGAATACATAGAAATCAAATTGACTACATCTGTGGAAAGAGACGATGGAAAAGCTCCATATAATCAGTGAAAACAAGGCCAGG
>NW_006408803.1:1181599-1206579 GCF_000296735.1 Chrysochloris asiatica
TAGAGGCCAAGATGGCCAAACTTGGTCTCTCATACTTTTGACCAACCCATAGAGACCTTATGCACAGCAGAATGAAACACTGCCCGATCCTGGGCCAACCTAACTATTGTTGCCACACTTGAGTCCATCGATGCTGCCACTTGGCCAATCCATTTCATTGGGGTTCTTCCTCTTTTACTCTGACCTTCCACCTTACCATACATGATAGCCTTCACCAGAGACTGTACCCTCCTGACAATATGTCCAATATTCATAAGACAGTTAAACATCTTAAAATTATTTCCCATCTTTTACCCATTCAGACTAGGATTGAGATCTCTGTATCACAGAACCCTGTTATTCCAAGGTTGAGCATACATCACTATTTACCTCTTTCCCATTTAGTCCAATCAAACCTGCCTCAGTGTTCCCCTATTTACTTTTTTCTTCCATAAGCCTCCCCTTTCTTGTATATTGCCCACCCCAACACCTGAACTATGATGTGTCTGTCCCCAAAACATGTGCTCTACCATTTTCTCCCTCCCCTCCCTTGTAACCAACAAAGTTTTGGGGCTTTTTTCCCTTTTAGTATGGGTATCTTTTCTTAAGGTTTGATAATAATGGTCTTATGCAATATTTTTCCTTTTGTGACTCATTTCACTCAGCATAATGTCCTCAAGTTTCATCCATGTTATTCAGTGGCTAGCAGTTTCCTTGTTATTCTTCAAATTAGAATAACATTCTATTGTGCATTTGTATCAAAGTTTGTTTATCCATTCTTCCATTGATGGGCACTTACACTGTCTCCATCTTTTTGCTATTGTAAATAGTGCATGTATCTCCTCGTGCTATGGCTAGTATTTCTTGTGGATAAATAACAAGTAGAGTAATTGCTGAATCATAAGGTATTTCTATTTCCAATTTTCTGAAGAAGTTCCATAATGTTTTCCAGAGTGGTTGGACTATTTTGCATTCCCACCAGCAATGTAGGAGGGTCCCAGTCTCTTCACATCCTCACCAGCATTTATTGTCCTCTGCTTTTTTGAACTTCCCTGCTATTGCTGGTGTGAGATGATATCTTATTGTTGTTTTGATTTGCATCTCTCTAATGGCTGATGATCATGAACATTTATTCATATGTTTGTTGGCTGCCTGAATGTCTTCCTTGGTGAAGTGTCTGTTCATGTCCTGTGCCCATTTTTAAATTGTATTATTTACCTTTTTCTAGTAGAGGTGCTGAAGCTTCCTATACGTTTTAGAAATCTTGTCTGCTATATCATTGCAATAGGTTTTTTCCCATTCTGTAGGCTCCTTTTTAACTCTTTTGATGCACATAGTTTCTAATTTTTAGTTTGTCCCATCTATTTTGTCTTCTTTTGTTTGTGCAATTTTATCAATGCTTGGTAGTCTGTATGTGCTCAGGATTAGAGCCTTAAATTTGTCCCTATTTTTTTCATTGATGACCTTTATAAGTCTGGGATTCACATTTAGGTCTTTAATCCATGCTGACTTGTATTTTGTATATGGCATGAGGTAAAGGTCTTGTTTCAATCTTTTGTATATTGATTTCCAGTTCTGCATTGCACCATCTGTTGAAGAGACTATCTCCTCCCCACTTAATGTACTTTGACCCTTCGTCAAAGATCAGTGGCTACATATGAATAGGTTAATTTCTGAATTCTCTATTCTGTTCTATTGATCTATGAATCTTTCATTGTCCCAGTACCATGCTGGTTTGACCACTGTAGACATGTAGTAAATTTTGAAATCAGGGAGTGATAGTCTTCCAACTTTGTTCTTCTTCTTAAGCAGTGCTTTGCTTTTCCTGGGTTTCTTTCCTGTCCATATAAAGCTTGTAATTGTTTTTTCCATCTCTATGAAGAATGTTGTTGGAAGCTTGATTGGGATTGCATTATATGTGTAGATTGCTTTGGGCAGTATTGACATTTTCACAATGTTAAGTCTTCCTATTGGACAGTGAATAAGGAATATCGTAGAAGAATTGATGCCTTTGAGTTGTGGTGTTGGAGGAGAATACTGAAAGTGCCATGGACTGCCAAAAGAACCAATAGATCTGTTTTGGAAGAAGTGCAGCCAAAGTGCCCCTTGGAGACCAGGATGGCTAAGCTTTGTCTCTCATACTTTGGACATATTGTCCGGAGGGAACAGTCCCTGGAGAAGGATGTCATGCTGGGTAAGGTGGAGGGTCAGAGAAATAGAGGAAGACCCCTAACGAGATGGGTTAGCCAGGTGGCATCATTGATGGACTCAAGAGTGGCAGCGGTAGTGAGGTTGGCCCAGGATCGGACATTGTTTCATTCTGCTGTGCATGGGGTCGCTATGAGTTGGTTCTGACTCGATGGCACCTGACAACAACAACAACAACAAGTCTTCCTATCAAGGAGCATGGTATAGTCTTCCATTTTGGTAAGTCTCTTTTGGTTTCTTGTAGTAGTAGTGTTCTGTAATTTTCTTTATAAAGGTTCTTTGTTTCTTTGATTATATTTATTCCTAAATAGTCATCTTTTGGGTGGTTATTGTAAATGGTATTGCTTTTCTGATTTCCTTTTCAGTGTTGTCATTATTAGAATAGAGGAATCTAACTGATTTTTGAAACTTGTACCTTGCCACTTTGCTGAATCTTCCAATGAGTTTCAGTAGTTTTTTTTGCTGAGTGTTTGGGTTTTCTATGTATAGAATCATATCATCTGAAAATAGAGAGAATTTTACTACCTCTTTGCCAATTTTGATGGATTTAATTTCCCTATCTTGCCTTATAGCTCTGGTTAAGTCTTCCAAAACAATATTGAATAGGAGTGGTGATAAAGGGTTTCCTTGTCTGGTTCCTGTTCACAAAGGGAAGGCTTTCATTTTATCTCCATTGAGAGTGATGTTGGCTGTTGGGTTTATATATATGCTTTTAATTATGCTGAGGAGTTTACCTTCAATTTATATTTTGTTGAGTGTTTTTATCAGGAATATTGGATTTTGCCAATGCCTCTCCTGTATCAATTAATCAATATGATCATGTGGTTCTTTTCTCTCTGTTTTTTTTATATGGTGGATTACATTCATTGTTTTTCTAATGCTAAATCATCATTGCATCTCTGATACGAATTCCACTTGGTCATGATGTATTATTATTATTATGTTTTTAATGTGTCATTGAATTCTGTTGACTAGGATTTTGTTGAGAGTTTTTGCATCTATGTTCATGGTGAATATTTGTCTATAATTTTCTTTCTTAGTGTTGACCTTCCCTGGTTTTGGTATGATGGTTATGCTGGCTTCATAAACTGTATTGGGACATTTTCTATCCTCTTCTATATTCTGGAATAATTTGAGTAGAATTGGTGACAGCTCTTCCCTGAATGTTTGGTAAAAGTCACCAGTGAAGCCATCTGGATATGGACTTTTTTTGGGTTGGAGTTTTTTTTATGACCTGATCAATTTCTTCCTTAGTTATAGGTCTGTTCAAGTTTTCTACTTCACTCTGTGTAAGTTTAGGTAAGCTGTGCTTTTCTAAAAATCTATACATCTCCTTTAGATTTTCAAATTTGTTGGAGTACAACTCTTCATAATAGTGTTATTAGTCATTTTATTTCTATTGGTTCTGTTATGACATCACCCAAGTGGTTTCTTATGCATATTATTTACATTTTCTCCCTCTTTTCTTTTGTTAGATTTACCAATTAGGTTTTTCAATGTTGTTAATCTTTTCGAAGAACAAGCTTCTTGCCCTGTTGATTCTTTCTAATATTTTTCTGTTTTCTATCTCACTTATTTCTGCTTTAATCTTTATTATTTCTTTTCTTCAACTGACTGTAGGCTTAGTTTGCTGGTCTGTTTCTAGTCATTGGAGATGTTGTGTTAATGTGTTGATTTTTGTTGTTTCATCAAACCAAATGATTTTTTGGGTCTTATACAGTTCACAGGCCAGATGTTCCCACTCCTATGAATGCAGATTAGAAAAAAAAAAGAAACGAAGGGATGAAAATATGAACAAGAAGTTAAAGGAGCTGAAGAATAGATTTAAAATATTTAATCAATGTTTCAGAAAGAGAAAATTGGGGGATGGGAAAAGGTAATGTCCTAAGAGATAATGGGTTAAGTCTTTTCCAGAATTGAAATATAGCACATCTTGCACTCAAGAATTCCAACAAATCACACCAATATTTTTTTAAATGCTTTATTTGTCAACAAATAAAGTTTAATATACATATTTTATGATTCTTGGTTTATGTACTGAATGTGTTTTAAAAGAAAGAATTTTTATTTTAATTAAGTCATCAGAAACCCTGGTGTGGCACTGTAGGATCAGTACTGGAATGCTAGCTATGCTTGGAAACCCTATATAGGGCAGCTTGAGAATACAAAGTCAAGTATTATGATGAAATGTGCAAAGACCTGGAGTTAGAAAACCAAAAAGGAAGAACACGCTTAGTATTTCTCAAGCTGAAAGAATTGAGGAAAATATTCAATCCTCAACTTGCAATACTGAAAAATTCTGTGGAGTAAATATTGAATGATGTGGAAAGCATCAAAAGAAGATGGAAAGAAGAGTCACTAAAAAGAAATGGAAGATGTTCAACCATTATAGGAGGTTGCATATGATCAAGAACAAATGTTACTGAACAAACAAGTCCAAGCTACACTGAAGGCACTGGTGAAAAATAAAATTCTAGGAACTGATGGACTATAAGTTGAAATCTTTCAAAATACTGATGATGCACTGAGGTACTACTGACTCATCTATTTCATAAGAAATTTGGAAGACAGCTACCTGGCCAACTGATTGAAAGAGATACAAATTAGTGTCCATTCCAAAGAAAGGTGACCCAGCAGAATACAGAAATCATAGAACAATTTTATTAATTTAACATGCAAGTAAAATTTTGCTGAAAATAATTTTAAAACAGTTGCAACAGTTCATCAACAGGGAACTGCCAGAAATTTAACCTAGATTCAGAAGAGGTCACGGAATAAGGATATCAATGTTAATGTCAGATGGATATTGGCTGGAAATAGAGACTACCAGGAAAATGTTTGCTTGTTCCTTATTAACTCTGCAAAGACTTTCGGCTATGTGGATCATGGCAAATTATGGATAATATTGCTAAGAATGGGTATTCCAAAACACTTCATTGTGCTCATAAGGAACCTACACATGAACAGAACAAGGGGATATTGAATGGTTTAAAGTCAGGAAGATGTGTGACAGCATTGTATTCTTTCACCATACTTAGTCAATCTGTATGCTTAGCAAATAATCTGAGAAACTGGATTTAATGAAAAGCATGTCATCAGGATTGGAGGAAGATCCAATAATAACCTGAATTAGGCAAATTTGCTACCAAATATCTCTTTTAAATGTTCAACAGCAAAGATATAAGTTTGAGGATTAAGTTCCACCCGACACAAGTGTTGGTATTGTCAATGACCTCATGTGCATGTGAAAGTTGAACAATAAATAAAGAAGTCCATCTATGCATTTGAGTTATGGTGATGGAGAAGAATATTGAAAGTACCATGAACTTACAAAAGAACATACAACTTGGAAGAAGTACAGCCAGAATGCTCCTTAGAAGCTAGAATGGGGAGACTTCATCTCTCTTACTTTGGGCATGTTATGAGGAGGGACCAGTTCTTGTAAAAAGGACCTCATGCTTAGTAAAATGGAGGGTCAGCAAAAAAGAGGAAGATTCCCAATGAGATACAGTAGCAAAGACAATGGGCTCAAGTGCAACAATTGTGAGGATGGTGGAGGACAAGGTCATGTTTAATTCTGTTGTGCACTTGGGGGGGGGGCACTATGAATTGAAACTGACTAGACAGCACTTAATAACATGAGTCTGAACCTGCTCTAGAGGATTTAACATCAACACCAATATTAAGTCAACAAAAGGGTGAGGTACCTTGTCACATCTATTGTTAGGTGTGCTCGAGTTAATGTAACCCTTCATTACAGAGTAGAACTGATCCATAGAGTTTTCCAGGCTGCAATCATTATGGGAACAATTCACCAAGGTTTTCTTTCCCAAAGCTCCTGGGTCACTTTGAATGCCCAATCTTTTTTTTAGCAGATGAATGCTTCACCATTGTGTCATCAGAACTCAGTGAGGTTATCAGCCTAACACCTAATCCACAGCACTACCAGGGCTCCTTTAGACATACCTAAGATGCAATATTTAAGGAAACATTCACTCTTACGGTTGTGTAAATACAAAGTGGCCTTTATATTTTATTCTCCAGGTGCCTCGTTTATTTCATCCTGATCCTTAGCCTCATAGATTAAAATGTGCTTTGTTGTTGTTGTTAAATGCTATTGAGTATAGAGTTTCCAAGGAGCAGCTGGTGGGTTTTAATTACTGACCTCGTGATGATCTGCCTGAATATATATAAAAAATAAAATAAAGTGTTATTTTGTAAAATTTTTGTACTGCTTTATTTTTCAATCTACTACCTTCTATTTGGAGTCCTGGTGTGATACTGTGGGTTAATGCTCCAGACTGCAAAGCCATTTGAACTAAAAGGTCAGTGGTTCAAGCTCATCAGCTGCTCCTCAGAAACCTTATACAAGGTTGTTATGAGTCAAAACCGACTCAACGGCACTTCACAACAACAACAACCATAATTGTCTATTTGGAGACCGGGTATAATGCTGTGGGTTAACACTCTGGATTGCAAAGCCAGTTTGAACCGCAAGGCACTTAACGACAACAGCAGTGTTGTGATATGGGGAGACTGGTTGCTATGTAGGATAAGCATGGGCCTTTGATCCACCTGATTGATGGTTCTAGCCAACAAGCTACTCCAAGGTTGAAAAATGAGGCTTTCTGCTGCCACAAAGATTTAAAGTCTCAGAAACGCTATACAGGGTAGCTTGATAGGAATTGATGTGAAGGCTCTTAACAACAAATCGGCATCCTGGTGTGGTGTTGAAAGATAAGCACTGAACTGTTTACCTCAAGATCCATGGTTCAAACCCATGAGTTGCTCCTTGGAAACCTTATATTGTTGTTAACAATTCTTGTGATTAGCAATCCAGTGCTTATCCTACAAAGGAGTCTTAGCAGTAAATAGGAAACTCTGTACAAGGACATTGTGTGTTGGCACCATCTCCACAGCACTTAATAACAACAACATTGTTGAGATGTAATTTACATTCAACAAAATGCACCGATTTTAACTGTATAGTTCATTTGTTTTAACAATGCACCCACTGCAACAATCAAGGTGCAGTTCTTGGGTCTAGATTTGAAAGAGAGGTGTCCAGCTAATACGAAGTGAGAGGAAATGCACAAGAATGCCCAAACTTGCAGATAGTACCCATTTGACCTAGGATCAATGGCTTGATGACCAGAGCTTGACAGGAGGAAGATAAAGGAATTTGATAAAGGAAACAAGTGTAAGTTACAATTTGATGGACTTAACCTATACATATGGATGTAGTAGCTCAAAATACCAACCGAGAGAAAAGAAGTCTTCACCTCAAAGATAAAGCCTGCCCCCTTGATATACACGGTTGATGGTGGTGTTTATGTACAGGGTTTCTGAGGTTGTAAATCTTTATGGGAGCAGAAAGCCTCATCTTTCTCCTGCGGAACAGCTGATAGTTTTGAACTGCTGACTGTGAAGTTAGCAGCCCAATTCATAACCACTACGCTAAGGGACAGGCAAATTAGACATTGGCTACCTAAAATGGGGGTGCTATAAAGGCAGGAGTGGCTGGTTTACACATTTTCAAGAGGGATTTTCAGCTCATGTGAGGGAAGGTAGAATCCCAACTGAATAGTTTTCATCTTGTCTAGATTGATATGGTAAAAGGAGATAGGGGTAGGACTATTTTGATTCAATAATAATTGCCATCATGACTAGTTGTGATAGTCACAACTGTAAAGATAGAAATCTTGTAACATAAAAGGTAGAGTAGTTAATCTTACATTTCAGGACCATCAAAAAGAATGAGCTGAATGTGGGACCCTAACAAGAGAAGCAGGGACACCAGAGATGGAGGCAGAGATGAGGACATGGAGAGATAGAGCTGCTGAGGACTCTAGACTCATGGAAAGAGAAAGGCTATGTACAGGCTGCCAGGAGGCAGGCTTGCAGAATGTGCCCTTTGGTTGTTTAAATGATTATATATTCCTGAGTGTTTTGGTGTATACACACCTCCCTCTACCCCAACCCCTAAAAAAGAGGGGCTAGAAGCAAATACTGTTGAACAATGATGCACGGGGAGATTGTAATCATTGCAATGAAACGATGAGTGTAAAACTGATGCTCACCCATGTAAACTATCACTCAATTCACAATAAAAACTTAAAAAACAAACAAACCAAAAAAAAAAAACACCCAGAGGGAATAGAAGCAAATACTGTTAAATGATGATGCATGGAAGGGATTGTAATCATGGCAATGAAACAAAACATGAGAACAAAACTGATGTTCTTGCAAGTAAACTATCAATCAATTCACGATAAAAGCTTTGGAATAAAAAAAGAGTTAGCTTAGGAAGCTTTATTAAGGGTAGTTGGAAATACATAATGGTGGTGATTGCACTAAATTGTACATGGTAAGAATGTTGAAGTGGCAAATATTTTCTTACATACATATTTGCTATAATTTTAAAAGTTGTTAAATGCTGTTGAGTTGGTTCTGACTCACAGTGATCCTATATCGGGTGACCAAATTACAAATATAATGATCTTATATACATCAATTAAGATCATTATATTTGTAATTTGGTCACCAGTTGCATATTTCTACTCAGCCTATAAATTTGTATTATTATAACGTTGAAATTATTATTTTTAATATGTCATTTGATTTCTTGACTATTGATTCCATGAGTGTTGATGGTTGATCTAAGAAGAATTAAGTCCTTGACAACTTCAATCTTTTCTCCTTTGATAAGAATGTTGTTTATTGGTGCAGTGGTGAGGATTTTTGTTTTCTTGACATTGAGGTGCAATCCACATCGAAGGCTGTCCTCTTTGATTTTCATCAGTATTTTAAGTCCTTTTCACTTTCAGCAAGCAAGGTTGTATCATCTGCATATTGCAGGTTGTTGATGAGTCTTCCTTCAATCCTGATGTCACGTTTTTCTTCATAGAACTCAGCTTCTCAGATTATTTGCTCAGCATACAGGTTGAATAAGTATGGTGAAAGAATACAACCCTGTTGCACACCTTTCTTCATTTTAAACCACTCAGTGTTCCCATGTTTTGTTCAAACAACTGCCTCTTGGTCTATGTACAGATTCCTCATGAGCACAATTAAATGATCTGGAATATTCATACTTTGCACTGTTGTCCATAGGTTGTCATAATCCACACAATCGAAAGCCTGTGCATAGTCAATAAAACACAGGTTAATATCTTTCTGATATTTTCAGCTTTCAGCCAAGATCTATTGGACATTAGCAATGATACCCTTCATACCATGTACTCTTCTGAATCCGTCTTGAACCTCTGGAAGTTCTCTGGCAGCATCAATGGGTCAAGCATGACAACAATTGTGAGGTTGGCTCAGACCGAGCCGTGTTTTGTTCTGTTGTGCATAGGGTTGCTATGAGTCGGTGCCGAATCAAGGGCACCTAAAAACAACAACAACTACATATCCATCAGTTGGTGTGCATGATCACTCAATATATACATCAAGGCTCTCAAAGTCTTTTGAAAGGAAAAAGTAATTAAGTTATTATTGTACATTTTACTTTTGTTACATTATATGTAGACAATTTATAGATACAAATAAGACATTTAAAACAATTTTTATAAAACTCTCTATGGTTTGCCTTTTTTAATGGAGATGCATTACATTTGGAAATTTTTATAAACATACATATAACTAAGTAAATAGTATTTAAAACATACTAGAAATTAAAACAGATGTCATTACCATTTTTAATGATGACTTCCTTTTCCATGACATTTTTACAAATCTCTGAGAATGTTCATGCTACCATTAGAGAAGGATATATTAATTATTGTTTTGACAAGCAATCTCTTTGAAGTCTCCATATCATTTTACACCATTTATTAAACTTTTTTTCCTTGAAACCCCCTCATTGTATTTAATTTCAAGTGAGTATTGTATTATTTCTTCTCCATATCTGGATAATTTATCTCTGCTTCTTTATAACTCCTCACGCCTCTCCATGGCCACAACTAAGGACTGTGCTTTTCTCTCCCTCTGAATGTTTTCTTTTATTTGATATATCCACTGTTCTGATTCTGGGTTTATTTCACCAAATCTACTCTATTTTGCAGACTGTACTTCCCTAGCAGCTTGCTTCCAGGTAGGTTAGGCTTCTTAGGGACACTTGAGGAGAAAAGGAGGCACTGGTGGACACTGATGGCAGATAGAAGGATAAAAGATAGAAAAAGCAGGAATTTTTCTACCTCTTTTTGTTGCCTTAGGTAAAGTGAGATACCTTGACTGGAGATGGATTATTCAAATGGTTTGACTCACATTGTGTTTGACAGTCATGCCAACTATTTGTTTTTTCCTATATGGCTTCCCATCTTTCATTAGGGTAAGGTGGGCTTCTTCATAGTGTACTGGTCTGTGAGTATGAACAGGACAGGACCAAAGTTATAAGACTTTTAAGAGTTTCCAGAATCAATATAATGTGACACCCACTACATTCTACTGGCAAAGCAAGTCACAAAGCCAGCCCATATTCAAATGGGCTGAAAAACAAACTCTATTTCTTTATAACAGGAACAGCAATATTATATTGCAAGCAGTGTGGACACAAGGAGGTAAAGTGGCTGTTGTTAAGTGCCGTGGAGTCAGTTCCAACTCACAGGAACTCCGTATAGGGTTTCCGAGGAGTGACTACTGGGTTTGAAGTGCCAGCCTGGGTGTTAGCAGTACAGTACTTAACCTACAGTGCCACAATTGAAGGCTATTATTACAATAACCCACCTCACTTGGTCCCTGAGCTCCAAGTGCATTCACTTTCTTAGAGGCTATATTTCACAATTCTGAATCTAAATTTTTCGCTCACCCAAAGTCCAACCCTAAACTCTCAGTGGTTTTCAGGATTTTTTCATTTAGACTTCCCTTTCGTTGCTCAAACATGGCATTGTTTTTGTTGTTAAGTGTCGTCGAGTCAGTTCCGACCCATAGCTACCCTGTACAGGGTTTCCGAGGCTGTAAATCTTTAAGGGAGCAGAAAGCCTCATCTTTCTCCCGAGGAGCCGCTGTTAGTTTCGAACTGCTGACCTTAAGGTTCGCAGTCCGATTCGTAACCAATACGCTACCAAAGCCACAATTTAATTCATACTCATCTCCCACAAGTAGTGTAGGGGTTATGAATCGGGCTGTGAACCTTAAGGTCAGCAATTGGAAACTACCAGTTGCTCTGTGGGAAAAAGATGAGGCTTTCTGCTCCCATAAAGATTTATAGCCTCGGAAATCCTATACAGGGTCGCTGTGGGTTGAAACTGACTCGACTGCACTTAACAACAACAACAATCTCCCTAGGGAGTCCTGGCGTGGCACTGTGAGTCAATTTGCTGGACTGCAAAGTCAGTTTGAACCACAAGGTCGATGGTTCAAGCCCACCAGCCACTCTATAGAAACCCTTTGCAGGGTCACTATGAGTTAGAACTGACTCAACAGCACTTAACAACTCAATCTCCCTAGACAGCGATCCTTCTTACTTGTTCTATACTTTAAGAAAGGGTTCACCAAATTATAACCATCAGGCAAAATATTCCACCAACTGTTTTTGTAAAAAAAGTTTTACTGAACACACATGTTCATTTGTTTATGCTACAACTGCATAAATATCTGAGTACTTGCAACCGATAACCTGATGGCCTGCAAAGTTCTAACTATCATGGGCTGCTAAAAGAACAAACCAATCTATGTTGGAAGAAGTACAACCAGAATGTTCCTTGGAAGCCAGAATGACTAGACTTCATCTTTCGTACTTTGGACCTCTTATCTAGAGGGACCAGTCACTGGAGAAGGATATCATGCTTCATAAAGTGGAGGGTCTGTGAAAAAGAGGAAGACTTCAGTGAGATGGACTGGCACAGTGGCAGTAGCA
Source organism: Chrysochloris asiatica (assembly GCF_000296735.1). Lineage (NCBI taxonomy): Eukaryota > Metazoa > Chordata > Mammalia > Afrosoricida > Chrysochloridae > Chrysochloris > Chrysochloris asiatica. The sequence goes on from NW_006408803.1 coordinate 1,193,646, forward strand.
ATGAACTCAAGCTAAACAACAATTGTGAGGGCAACACAGGACCCGGCAATATTTTGTTCTGTTGTGTATAAGGTCACTATGAGTCAGAACCTATTCAAGAACACCTAACAATGACAAAACTGGCCCTTGTATAGGAGAAGTTTTCCAGCCCCATTTTAAAGCTCTATTGTGCTACTTCTAATTAGTCATGTTTTTTTGTGGAAACCAGAATTGTCAACAGTTTAGTCACTTCACTTTAGTTTATTGATGATCACTGTTTCTGGTCAGAAAACACCCTTTGCCATCAGTAACTAGGTACTTCCTGAACCCAGATAAAATATGCCCTGAGAGAAAAATCCAAAAGAATACACCAGTACTAATAAAGGTAATAGAAAATTACTGGTGATAGGACTATGGAAATTGGATACAAAGAAGAATCGGTAGTTGTAAAATAAGGCCTCAGTGACAGAAATGACACTAGAGATCACATGATAGAATTTTTGCAAGACCAATGACTTATTCAACCCATAGTGACTCTGTATAGGGGTTCCGAGGAGTGGCTGGTAAGCTTGAACCACTGACCTTGCAGTTCAAACAGTTTTGCTGTCTGGCGCATTAACCCACAGTGCCACACCAGGACTCCTGGTGTGGTGCTGTGGATCAGCACTGTACTACAAAGCATAAGGTCAGCAGTTCAAACCCACCAGTTGCTCCTCAGAAACCCTATACAGGTTGCTATGAGTTGGAACCAACTCGGCAACACTTAACAACAACAACAACAACAAATGACTTATTCACTGCAAATGCATTTTTTTCAACAACATAAACATTGACTATACATGTGGATCTCACAAGATGGAATAGACAGAAATCAAATTAAATACATCTGTGGAAAGAAATGACAGACAACTTAATTCCATTAGTCAAAACAAGGCCAGGGCTCTACTGCAGAACACACCATCATTAACAACCTGCGATATACAGATGATACAACTTTGCTTGCTGAAAGTGAAGAGGACTTAAAATACTGATGAAACATATTCAAGTTGAAATTGAAGTGAAGAAAATTTAAAAAAAGCTCATGAGAGCCAAATTAGGACTTTCAGCATATCCCAGTATATATAGAGACCAGTTCAAGGATAGACTTGATGCATTGAATTCTAATGAGAAAAGCTAGATGACTTGTGGGAGGACATCAAGGACATCCCATGAAGAAAGAAAATGGCCACTAGAAAGAAATGAAGAGAAAGAAAAATGACCAAAATGAATGTCAGAAAACTCTGAAACTTGCTCTTGAATACTGAGTAGCTAAAGCAAATGAAGAAAGAATAAAGTAAAAGAGCTGATAAGATATAATAATATATGTTAGTGAGCTGAGATTGACTGATACTGGACATTTGGACTCATACAGTTTAGTATGACAAGAATGACAAATTCTAGAGGAATGGCATCAGATTCATGTGCTTGACTGTCTTGTGGATATTGCTTTCCCCGGTTTATTATTGGAAAGTAGATATTTATGTGTGATAGAAATGAATATTGAGAATTATGATGACAGCTTTATAAGTCTGCCATCAATCTATATAACTGATTGGATTTGCTAAAGGGAGAAATAGAATTTATTCAGGGAAATAGGCTTCTTTTTAAGCCTTTGTAGAATATGGGGCCTTAGGTGGAATCCAGAGCCCCACTCAGAACCTTCTGAGTTGGGACTTTCTCACTTGAAAAGACACACAGACAACTCAGAACCTCTGGAAGAAAAGATTGTTATTGAAAGAAAGACCTGCAGAAAAAAAAGCAGACTGTTTGACTACTTGAATATCAAGCAAGCTGTTTGCTTTGGAGGCATCAAGGAAAGAAAAGTCAGCCCATCAGGGGAAACCACCTTACAGGACTGAAACTCAAAGGGAACCCATGAGCAGTGTAGTATGCTTGATGATGACCACCTTTGTCTACTTGTAAACGAAAGTGGGGGGAAATGCAGCAATGAAGACATGGGCTGAGTTTGGCCATGTTCCAATGGAACTTGTTGACTTTGAGATAAGAGAGAGAAGAGGAAGGCCTAGCTGGTCTGAAGTTTAGGAAGATGTGTGAACTCTTGAGCCCATGGGCACTGACTTAGTCCTTGGGAGCTAAGGCTGAGAGTGAATGGGACCAGAGGCTCTGAAGTGCAAGGAGGTGTGCATGAACTCCCAAACTTGTAGCTAGTACCATTTGACCTGGCTTGGATGACTGGTTGACCAGAACTTGAACAAAGGAAGCTAAAGATGTTTGACACTGAGAATAAGTGCAAATTGCTACAATTTGCCACATTAGATTTTTGCCTAAGAATGTAGTGACAAAATTCCGACTCAAATGAATGGATCCTTCACAAGGAACAACCTTGTTTTCTCAATGTACTAGGTTAGTAGGGACAAGAAATTTAGATAATGGCTCTCAAAAATGGGGGAGTCCTGGTGTGGTGCTATGGATAAGCACTTAACTGCAAGGTCAATTTGAATCTCAAGGTCTGCAGTTCAAACTCACCAGCTGCTCCTCTGAAATCATATACAAGGTTGCTATGGGTCAGAACTGATTGGACAGCACGTAATAACACATTAAAAACAACAAAGGCAGGAAGAGACTTTTACAAGCTTTCATGAGTGTGCTTAGTTTCAGAATGAGGGAGGTAAGTTAGAATCCCCACTGAATAGTTTCCCTGTATTCCAGGTGGATTTGGTAAAAGGGATGAGGAACAACCATAATAGGAATTTATGACTCAATCGTGAATAATTGTCAGCAAGATTAATTGCAATTGTCACAATTGTAATTGTAGAAGATGTGAAACTAAAAGGAGGGAGTAGGTAATCATTCATTTCAGGACATACAATGTTTGGACCACCAAGAACGATGTGCACAAGGGGAGCATGAGATCCCTACCTATAAAGGCAGCGACTGCAAAGACTGTGATTGTGTGCCTGCAGGTAGGATCTGGCTGGCAGACATTTAAATTGAAAATTTAAATAAATATATATTTTTTTGTTTTGTAAGTGTACATCACATATTTTTACCTTGATCATTTGTGAAATATCAGATGCAAATGGGGAGTCACAGGAAGGAAGTGAGACAAATATTGTTGTAGGTAGGGGATTGTAATCATTGAGATGGAACAAGGTGTATGGTGTGCTGAATGTAGAGCTGATGATCTTGTCTATAAACCTTCACCCAATTCACAATAAAAAGCAAAAAGGAACACTTAAAAGTTTATCTTTCAGTACAGTAGTGTGTATTATAATATTGGTATACCTACAAGGAGCATCAGTTAATATGACTTTTACTCACATTTATATACCAATCAATTATTTTAGAGGAGAAAAGAAATCCCATCTTAAAATATATAAATATTATATTGTTATTGCTCCTAAATTCTATTAAGTTGGCTCCATCTTATAGTGACCCTGTGTAGGGGTTTTTGAGAAGGAGCTGGTGGGTTTGAATTGCCAACCTTATGGTTAGTAGTCCAGTATTTTTCCTACAGTGCTACTTATTATAGAGACTTGTAAAGTTTTAAAAAAAGAATAAACACCAGACAAAGACAAACATAGATCACCCAGGTGAGGGAAATCATCAATGACATCACGATGAATTTCCAAAGTTCAACCTCCATGAAAAGACATTTCATAGAGCAGAGAGAACAAAGGAATCTTCTCCCACAACCATGACTGATGGCAGCAGTCATGCATCACATACGCATGCTGAGCCAATTGAAAGCACAGAGTGGACTACGCAGATAGGAAAGCTTAGCATTTCTGAAACTTTTGAGGTAGGACATCACAGCCAGTTGACAACTAAAGGTATTGTGCAGGAATGTTCCTGAGAGGGCTGGATGGGGGAAGTGGTCCAAAATCCACTTTAAAATAAACTCTGCTTCCAACTCTGGCAATTCAGCTGTTAGAGATACATGAGGTACTCAACATAAATTGCCATTTGAACACTTAAACCTAGGCACAAGATGAAATTAAGCTCTGCCTGGAGTCATTCATGGGCAAAAAGTGATCAGATTTCATGCTCTATGGCACAAAATCAATGATGAAAAAGGTGAAGAAATCTCCCAACTTTTGCAGTCTGAAATTGATCAAGCATGTAATCAAGATGCATTGATAATTACTAGTGATTGGAATGCAAAAGTTGTAAATAAAGATCAAGTATCAGAAGTTGGAAAATATAGTCTTGGTGATAACACTAACCAAGAGATGGTATGGTACAATTTAAAAAAAAATGTTTTATTGCGAATTATGTGATAATTTACATGGGAGAATATTAGCTTTACATTCATCCTATCCTATCATTTCATTGCCATGGTTACAATCCCCTGCATGCATCATCAACCAACCAAAGGGTATACCCTGCAAGCCTGTTCTCCAACCCCCACCCCAGGTCATCAGCACACATTCCCTCTCCCTCTCTGGGTCTAAAGTCCCCAGCCACTCCATCTCTCCATGTCATTATCTCTGTCTTCGTCTCTGGTGTCATTGTTACTCTGGGTAGGGTCCCACTCTCTGCTTTTCTCCCTTGATGGTCCCAGGGACCTCCACTCTTAGAATGCAAAGTCAATCACTCCCCTCCTTTTGCTACAAAACATCTACCTTTACATTTCCAACCCTCACAATCAGTTCTGATAGCAATTATTCACTATTGTATCACAAGAGATCTATCCGCATTTCCTTTGATCAGCCCTGCCCAGACAGATTGGATACTACTCAGTGGCGATTCTACCTTCTTCCAGCTCTCTGGATCTAGGTTCCCTCTTGAAAGCTTGTAAACCAGTCACTTCTTGCCTTTGTAGCATCCCCCTCCCATTTTGGGTAGCCAATGTCCAAGTTGCCCATCTCTGTCTACTTTGTGTATGGAGGGAGTGGGAATGATCTGTGCTGTAAAGATTTGTTCCCTCTTTTGAGCTACTGCATCCATAGATGTAGGTCAAGTTCATCAAATTGTATCAGATTATTCTTTTTTTCCTCTTCTTTCTTCTTCTAGTTGAGCTCTGATTATCCAGTCATTGAAGCCAGGTCAAGTGTGAGTGTTCTTATGCATATGCCCTCTCTTCTTTTCAGCTGGACACTTCACTCTCTACTCTAGTCCTCTGTGGCTATGTAAGTGACTCTGGGCCCAAGAGTCCCCAGGTCTTGCCACACTGCTGGCCAACTAGGTCTCCACCTGGGTTCACAGGAGTCTACTGAATGTTCTAGGGCTTAGCTCACTGCTTCATTGATGTTTTTCCCTCACTTGCCATTATCGGTGATGAACGTGGTCACACATCAGAGCGTGTATTCCCATTGAGTCTTAGTATTAGAAGGGGGTTTGCACTGAGGGGACCTGACCACTTGCCTTGATGTCTCCTGGGTGAGCAACTTGCTAGTTCTTGTAGTGATCAGTCAAATTACTGTTATTGTTTTGTATTCTTCCTGTCAGTCTTTCTTTCGAGAAGTATCATCTGGTTGGAAATGTAAAGGTAGACATTTTGTAGCAAAAGGAGGAGATCGATTGACTTTGTAGTTTAGGAGCAGAGGTCCCTGGGACCATCAAGGGAGAAGAGCGGAGTGCAGGACCCTTCCCGGAGAAGAAATGATGCCAGAGATGGAGGCAGAGACGGTGATGTGGAGAGATGAAGCAACTGGGGACTTTAGACACAGAGAGGGAGAAGGGGGTGTATGCTGATTACCCAGGTGGGGGGCAGGCTTGCAGGGTATACCCTTTGGTTGGTTGATGGTTCATGGAGGGGATTGTAACCATGGCAATGAAATGATATACGATAGGATAAATGTAAAGCTAATGTTCTCCCATGTAAATTATCACATAATTCACAATACAACATTGAAAAAAAAAAAAAAAAGTATTTTCTGTCCTTCTAACAGCTCCAGGCTGGTCTGCTTGTCCTTTCCAGTGGAAATTTCCCATCTCAGAAGATTCTGGATGGGATTCAGTGTTCCACCTATGGTCTTATGAAATGCTGAGGCTCCACAGGAAGCCTCCTTCACTGGACATGTTGTAGCCCCATTGTAGATATTCCATTCAGTTATAGGCAGAAGACAGACTTACAAACTTTCTATGGTTATATTTCTGGCTATGCGTTTCTCTCTCCCTCAAGTGTGTATTTTATAATGATATGCCAGGGAAACAAAGATTCAAAAGACAGCCAAGTATCTTAACATTATTTTCCCCCTTTTCTCCATTCCAACCATGTCTCAATCCCTGTATCCCAGAGCCCTGTTGTTCCAAGGTTGTGCTTACATCAGTATTTACCTCTGTCCCACTTAGCCCATGAAATGTGCCTAAATTGTTTTCCCGTCTGCTTTGTTCTTCCATTCCCCTCTCCCTTCTTGTGTATTGCCCCCCTCCCTAGCATCCAAACTATCCTGTGTCTATTCCCTATCCTGTGTTCCACCTCCCCCTACCTCCCCTCACTCCACCTCCCACATCCCGGTAACCAGCAAAGAATCCCCTGCCCCCTTTAGTATGCGTTTTTTTTTTTCTTAGTCTTTTACAGTAGTGGTTCTATGTAGTATTTCTCCTTTTGTGACTGACTAATTTCACTCAACATAATGTCCTCAAGGTTCATCCATGTTATGCAGTGGCTTGCAGCTTCCTTATTATTCTTCAAGGTAGCATAATATTCCATTGTGTGTATGTACCAGAGTTTGTTTATCCATTCATCAGTTGGCACTTAGACTGTCTCCATCTTTTTGCTATTGTAAATAGTGCTGCTATGAACATTGGTGTGAATATATCTACTCATGTTATGGCTCATATTTCATGTGGGTAAATACCAAGTAGAGGAATTGCTGGATCACCTCCCCATGTGATATATTTAGGCATTTTGTCAAAAATCAGTTGGATGTATGTGGATGGGGTATTTCTATTTCCAACCTTCTGAGGAAGCCCCATATTGCTTTCCATAGAGGTTGGACCATTTTGCAATGCCATCAGCAATGCGGAAGTGTCCCAATCTCTCCACATCCCCACCAGCATTTATTGTCCTCTACTTTTTTTTAAATCTTTGCTGTTAATGCTGTTGTTTTGATTTGCATCTTTCTAGTGGCTAATGATGGCCAACATTTCTTCACATGTTTGTTGGCTTACTAGATCTCCTCCTTCATGAAGTGTCTGTTCATGTCCTGTGCCCATTTTTAAATTGTGTTATTTGTCTTTTTCTTGTAGAGGTGTTGTAATTTCATACATATTTTAGAAATGAGTCCCTTGTCTGATGTGTCATTGTAAAAGATTTTTTCCCATTCTATGGGTTCCCTTTTTATCTTCCGGTGAAGTCTTTTTATGCACATAAGTTTTTAATATATCCCAATCATCTATTTTGTCTACTTTTGTTTGCATAGTTTTCAATATGTTTGGTAGTCTGTGTATTCCCCGAATTAGTGCCCGCACATTTGTCTCTATTTTTTCATTGATGGCCCTCATAGTTCTGGGATTTAAAGTTAGGTCTTTAATCCATGTTGAGTTGGTATTTGTATAAGGCCTGAGGTGAAGGTCTTGTTTCAATCTTTTGCATACGGCTTTCCAGATCTGCCAGCGCCATCTGTTGAAGAGATTATAGCCTCCCCATGTGATTTATTTAGGTACTTTATAAAAAATCAGTTTGCTGTACATGGATGGGTTAATTTCTGGATCCTCAATTCTCTTCCATTGATAAAAGTATCTTTCATTGTACCAGTACCAAGCTGTTTTGACCACTGTAGCCATGTAATAAACTTTGAAATCGGGGAGTGAGAGGTTGCCAACCTTGTTCTTCTTCTTAAGCAGTGCTTTGCTTATCCTGGGTCTCTTTCCATTTAATGTACAGTTTGTAATTGTTTTTTCCATGTCTTTGAAGAATGTTTTGGAATTGCATTATATGTGTACATTGCTTTGGGCAGTATTGACATTTTCACAATGTTAAGTCTTCCTATCCAGGAGAATAGTACATTCTTCCATTTTTGTAGGTGTCTTTTAGTTTCTTGTAGTAGTGTTCTGTAGTTTTCTTTGTATAAGTTCTTTGTTTCTCTGGTTACATTTATTCCTAGATATTTCATCCTTTGGGTGGTTATTGTTTTCTAATGTACATTGCTTTCCTAATGTCTTTTTCAGTGCTGTCATTTTTGGTATAGAGGAATCCAACTGATTTTTGCATGCTCATCTTTTATCCTGCCACTTTGCTGAATCTTTCAATGAAGTCTAGTAGCTTTTTTACTGAGTCTTTGGGGCTTTCTATGTATAGGATCATCGTATCATCTGCAAATAGAAAGAGTGTTACTTCTTCTTTGCCAATTTGGATGCATTTATTTTCCCTGTCTTGCCATATAGATCTTGCTAAGACTTCCAGCACAATATTGAATAGGAGTGGTGACAAAGGGCATCCTTGTCTGGTTCGTGTTTGCAGAGGGAAGGCTTTCCGTTTCTCTCCATTGAGAGTAATGTAGGCTGTAGGGTTTGTATATATGTTCTTAATTATGTTGAGGTATTTCCCTTCAATTCCTACTTTGTTGAGTGTTTTTATCAGGCATGGATGTTGGATTTTGTCAAATGCCTTTTCTGCATCAATTGATATGATCATGTGGTTCTTTTCTTTTTTCTTATTTATATGGTGGATTACATTGATTGCTTTTCTAATGTTGAACCATCCTTGCATCCCTGAAATGAATTCCACTTGATCATGATGTATTACCTTTTTGATGTGCTGCTGGATTCTGTTGACTAGGATTTTGTTGAGAATTTTTGCATCTGTATTCATGAAGGATATTGGTCTGTAATTTTCTTTTATAGTGACGTCCATCCCTGGTTTTGGTATGAGGGTGATGTTTGTTTCATAAAATGTCTTAGGAAGTTTTCCATTCTCCTCTATATTCTGGAATAATTTGAGTAGAATTGGTGACAGTTCTTCCCTGAATGTTTGGTAGAACTCACCAGTTAAGTTATCTGGACCTGGGAGTTTTTTGATGATCTGATCATTTTCTTCTTTTGTTATGGGTCTGTTCAGGCTTTCTACTTCACTGTGTGTAAGTTTAGGTAGGTCATGTTTATCTAAAAATGTATCCATCTCTTATAAGTTTTCAAATTTGTTGGAGTACAACTCTACATTGTATTCTGTTATTATCCGTTTGATTTCCTTTGGTTCCATTGTGCTATCATCTATGTGGTTTCTAATGCATGTTATTTGTGTCTTCTCCCTCTTTTCTTTTGTTAGATTTGCCAATGGTCTATCAATTTTGTTAATCCTTTCAGAAAACCAGCTACTTATCCTGTTGATTCTTTCTATAGTTTTTCTGTTTTCTATCTCATTTATTTCTACTCTAATCTTTATTATTTCTTTTCTTTTGGTGGTTGTAGGTTCCCTCTGTTGGTCTGTTCCTAATTGTTGTAGATGCTGTGTTAATGTGTTAATTTTTTGTTCTTTCTTCTTTTTGGATGTGTGCATTTATTGCAATAAATTGTCCACTCAGCACCACTTTCATCGTGTCCTAAAGATTTTGGTATGTTGTGTTTTTGTCCTCATTTGTTTCTAGGAACTTTGTGAATTCACATTTAATTTCTTCTACTACCCGGTCACTTTTCAGCAGGGTGTTATTCAGTTTCCATGTATTTGACTTGATTTCCTTGGTCTTCCTATTGTTGATTTCTAATTTGATTGCATTGTGGTCTGAGAAGATACTTTGTAGTATTTTGATATTTGTAAATTAATGTATGTTTGTTTTGTGGCTTATCACGTGGCCTATTCTGGAGAATGTTCCATGTTCACTGGAACAGAATGTGTATTGTGCTGTTGTTGGGTTGAATGCTCTGTACATATCTGTGAGGACCAGTAGGCTGATTGTGTTATTTAGTTCTTCTGTGTCTTTGTCAAGTTTCTTTCTGGTTCTATCCATTTTTGAAAGCAGTTTATTAAAATCTCCCATGATTATTGTAGATTCATCTATTTCTGTCTTCAAATTTATTAGAGTTTGCTTTACATATTTTGGAGATTTTCATTGGGAGCATAGATATTTATTATGGTTGTGTCATCTTGTTCAACTGTCCGTTTTATCATAAGATAATGTTCATCTTTATCTATTATTCTGGTTTTTGCATTAAAGTTTATTTTATCAGAGATTAGTACTGTCATTCCTGTTCATTTTTTATTGCAATTAGCCTGGTATATTTTTTCCATCCTTTGACTTATATTTGATTTTTGTCTCTGTGTGTGAGATGTATCTCTTGCACTCAGCATGTTTAAGGATCTTGTTTTCTTATCCATTCTGCCACCCGCCATCTCTTAAGTGGTGCATTTAATCCATTTACATTCAGTGTAATTATTGATAGGTATGCATTAATCACTGCCATTGTGTTTGTTTTTTTGCTTTCTTTGTTCTGTGTGTCTTCCTTTGCAGAGTTTATGCTTTTTATGTTCTTTCTTGTGAGTTTCCTCATAGTTTTAAAATTGCCATGTTCTTGGATTTTCATTTTTTTGGTATGTTGTATAGTGTTAATTTTCTTTGAGGTTACTGTATAGTCCATTACCTTTTCCCTCCATTTAGTGCAGTCTATTTTATCCTATAATCTACCTGATTTTCTCACTATCTGGATCTCTGTTCCTACATGTTTCCCTTCTTTTACATTGTAAATGTTTTGATCATAGACTGACCTGCATGATTGTCTGAGTTTGTTCTTATAGTTCTATTCTGTTCTCGACTCTTCCTTTTGTCAATTTAGTTCAGGGAGGTGCTGCCACGTATGTCAATCTCTGGTTGTTGTTTGTTCTTGTTGATTCTCAGTCCATAGAACTCCCTTTAGGATGTTTTGTAGCACAGGGTTGGCTTTGGAAAAAATCCCTTAGTTTCTGTTTATCCTGGAATGTTTTGATTACACCGTCACATTTGATTGATAGCTTTGCTGGATAAAGGATTCTCAGTTGGCAGTTTTTTTTCTTTCAGGGTTTTATATATGTCTCCCCATTGCCTTTTTGCTTGCCTGGTTTCTGCTGAGAGATCCGAGCTTAATCTGACTTGATTGCCTTTGTATGTAACACGTCTGTTTTCCCTAGCTGCTTTCAGGAATGTCTTCTTAGCTTTGATTTTGGAGAGCTTGATTATGATATGTCTTGGTGATTTTCTTTTGGGTTCTATCTTTCTTGGGGTTCTTTGAGCTTCTTAAATGTTTATATTTTCACTTTTCAGAATGTTAGGGAAATTTTTTTCTGGCAGTTCTTCAACTATTTCCTCTGTTGACTTGTATGATTCTTCCTGTTTTTGAATGCTGATAATTCTTAAATTATTCCTCTTTATGTTGTCCAACATGAATCTTATACCTTCTTTAGATATAAAGAAGTACTGAGAGATTTGTCTTCCAGATAACTGGTTCTGCCTTCCATCTCTTCTATTCTACTCCTTTGCCTTTCAGTATATTGTCTAGTTCTGGTATTCTATTATTGATTGTTTGGACCTCCTTCTGTAGGTCTTGAATCGTTTCCCATGCTGTATCTATCTTATTTGATTGTTCCTGTAGCACTTTCCTGACTTCTTCCTTATTTTTCTCAACTCCATTGTATAGTGTTTTGAAACATTTTATAATTATTTTTCTGAATTCCTTCTCAGACATTTCCAAAGCCTGCTCGCCTTCCAGAATGTAGTCCAGGTCTACCTCTAGGTCATTTGTCTCAAACATTTTATCTTGTTTCTGGACATGTGCTCATACGGTCATCTACTTTTGCTCCTTAGACATCTTTAGTGTTTTTCTGTGACCTTAATACTTAATTGAGTATGTGTTTTGACAATTTTTATGCTTTCTGATTGCTTCCAGGTAGATGTGATCAGGATGTGGGCTTCCTTTTTCACTCTTCTTATTGCTTAACTCAGAGTAACTTTCACAGGTGTCTGCCTCCTTGGTATATAGAAGTTGGTATTAATTCTTGCCTGGATTTTGGTGTCTTATGGTGGGATTGTAGCTTGACTATATGGCAGCAGTTGCTGTATTTTCTTGGGTAAGAAGGAAGAGAGAGAGTACCCCAAATATAGAAAGGGGAGCATAGATCAGCAAAACAGCAACAGCCAAAGGGGGGGAGAATAAAAAACACCCCAACAACAACAACAACAAAACTAGACTGGATACTGTAGTCTATAATTGCAGAAAAGGGAGAAGAAGGAGAGAAGAAGAAGAAGAAAAAAATGTAGCCTAATGTGAGTATGACATTAATGTTCTCTTTCAGCTGCTTGCCTTCAAAACTGCCTGAGAGATTTCAAGATGCCATTGTTGGTTGTTATGCTGTATCTCAGGATTTAATTTAATTTTCACCCTTTTTTTTTTTTAATTTAAGGTTTTTATTGTGGATTGAGTGAAAGTTTACAGGGCACAGCATCAGTTTCACATTCAACCATTCATATAACTTGTTTCATTACATTGTTTATAATCCCTCCATATACCATGAGTTAAAAGTATTTCTCTCTATTCACTTTATCTTTTTAAAAAACACGCAAACAAAAAATCCCACTCAGGCATACATAATAATTTACATCTCCAAAAGGCACATTCTGTAAGTCTGCTCCTGGCCTCCAGTTCTTAGTCCCTTCTCTTCTTAGTTGATGAATCTAGAATCCTCAGCCGCGCCCCATCTCCATGCCCCCATAACTGCCTCCATCTCTGGCGCTGCTGTTTCTCTGGATAAGGTCCTGCACTCTGATTGTGCGCTTCTCTCTTGATGGTCCTAGGGTCCTCTGTTTCTGGACTGTAAGATTAACTACTCCCCTTTTTTTGTTACAAAACTTCTACGTTTACAAGTGTGACAGTTGCGATTAATCATGATACAGTTATTCATTATTGAATTTTACGAATCTTATCCCCATCTCCTTTCACCAGACCCATCTAGACAAGATGACAGCTATTCAGTGGGGACTCTTTCTTTCCCCCAACCCTCTTAAACTAAGCTCCCTCTTGAAACCTTGTAAGCCAGTCACTT
>NW_006408803.1:1208213-1215914 GCF_000296735.1 Chrysochloris asiatica
TGTATTGTCCATTTCTGATATTCTATTATTAATCGTTTGGACCTCTTTCTGTAGGTTTTGAATTGTTTCCAAATCTCTGTCTATCTTATTTGATTGTTCCTGTAGCACTTTCCTGACTTCTTCCTTATTTTTCTCAACTGCATTGTATAGTGTTTTTATAATACCTTTTATAATCATTTTTAGGAATTCCTTCTCAGGCATTTCAAAAGCCTGCCCATCTTCTAGTATGGAGTATAGGTCTCCTTCCAGCTCATTTGCCTCAGTCACTTTATCTCGTTTCTGGACACGTGCAGATATGGTCGTCTGCTTCTGTTTTTTGGGCAAATTCAGGGGTTATCTGTGGTCTTAATACTTAGATGGGCATGTATTTTGGTATTTTTTATTCTTTCTGAATGCCTCCAGGTAGATGTGATCAGGGAATGCGCTTTCCTTTTCACTCTTCTTCCTGAGAAGTTTTAAGTTACCACTGTTGGTCATTTTGACGTAATTCAGGATTTAATTTTCAGCCTATTTCTTCTTTTGTCTGCTTGTCCCACTCCACAATCCCCATTCAGGCCCTTTTTCTAGTTGTAAACAGTTCAGGGCTCTCTGTGGCTGTTTGATTTTAATTGGAACCTGTCTTTTTAAATTTCAAGCAGATCTGTTGCATGTGTATTAGAACCTTCAGAGGGTGGGGCTGGGGTGCCCACTAGCTCAGGTACCCCTATAATCACCAGAATGGAGGTGTGCAGCTAGCAAGGAACCAATGAACAGATACCAAAAGAAAAGTATGTCCATACCTTATCTTAGCATTTCTGCCAGGAGTCTGTGGTAGCTGCATGGTCTCACCCAAAATGGCGACTCCTGGAGCAGCCCAGTGTCCCGGACTAGAAAGCAATAGATTTCTTGCTTCTGCCAGAAATTCCCCCAACAGTGAGCCTTCCAACCTTCTCAGTATTACTTTATATGTGGTTCAGAGTTCTGGGACCATTCCCTGAGCCTGCTTGGTCAGTTATTCTGTGTTGTTGTTGGCGGAGCTCCTTTAATGCACTTCCACCCAATCCACCATCTTGTTTGTTCTTCTCTCATGTTTTGTTTTTAGACTCTCTTTCCCTCTCCAATCCCCTTGTTCTGGCCTTTTCCATATTAAGAAAAAAACAACATTTCAGTGCTGGCTCTTGGGCTGAGAGTATCTGTGTGCATGCATGGCAGAACTCACCAGTGGTAAGGGTCAGGGTATCCACTTGCTCAGGCTCCCCCTCTATTCAACAGAATGGAGGTGCACAAATAGTGAACGTCCAATGACCAGATACCAAAAAAATAAAATAAAATCAGAAGAAAGCAGAACCTACAAAGTGTATTGTCCACCTTTGCTCGAGGTTCCCGCATCATTTTTCTGTGGTGTGTCTGCTTCCCCACTTGGTCTTGCCATTTGGTCTCCCCCAAACTGTGGGCTGTGGGCTACTGAACCCAGCAGATTCAAAAGTATGCAATATCTTACTTCCGCTATGAGTTCCACTAGCTATAAGCCTTCAAACTTTTTATATATTCCTACCTATGTGCTTCCAAGTTTTTGGTCTCTGCCCTGAATCTGCTTTGTCTGGTATTCTGTGGTATTGCTGATGATGAACCTCATTGTACCTCCACCCTAGCTGCAATCAAGACCCGCCTCTCTGGTATGATTCAGTTTTGTAAGATACATGACTTCTTCATTGCACATACCTTTTTCAACAAGTGGAATATACATGTACCTCATCAAATGGAATACACAGGAGGCAGATAGATTACTTGTATGGAAAGAGATGAAGGAGAAGCTCAAGATCATCAGCCAAAACAAGGCCAGGGACCACCAATTGATCATATGCAACTTCAGATGAAGAAATTTAAAATAAGTCCACAAGAGGCAAAATATTGATTGTTTAATCAAGGGCACTTAACAACACAATAATCAACCCAGTATTCTGAGGAGACAAGCATGACTCATAACAACCCTGTATAAGGATTCCAAGGAGTGACTGGTGAGTATGAACTTCTGAATCAACTTGTCACCGAACACTTATTCCATGGCACCACACCTCACCACACCACTCACCAAACCATACCACACTGGTTTTAAGGAATGGGTAATTTAGAAATTGACTATTAAAAATGGGGGAGATAATAGAATGCAGAAATCATTAGACTATCTCTTTGATATTCCATGTGAGTAAAGTTTTACTAAAGGTAATATAGAAATTACTACAAGCATACATTGACAGAGAACTTCCAGAGGTTCAAGCTGGATTCAGAAGAGGCTATGGAACAAGGGATATCATTGTTGATGTCCGATGGATCTTGACTGAAAGCAGAGCATATCAGAAAGATGTTACCTGTGCTTTATGCAAAGGCTTTCAATTGTGTGGATAATGATAAGCTATGGACAACATTGTGAAGATGAGTATTCTGGAACACTTAATTTTGCTCATGAGGAATCTGTACCTGGATCAAGAGGGAATTGTTCGAACAGAGCATGGGAACACAGAATGCTTTAAAATTAAGAAAGGTGTGCAACAAGGTTGTATTCTTTCACCATACTTATTCAACCTGTATGCTAAACAAATAATCTGTGAAGCTGGGTTCTATGAAGAAAAATGTGGCATCAGGATTGGAAGAAGACTCATTAAGAACCTGCTATATGCAGATGATACAACCTTGCTTGCTGAAAGTGAAGAGGACTTAAAACATTTACTGATGAAGATCAAAGAGCACAGCCTTTGGTATGGATTACATCTCAATGTAAAGAAAACAAAAATCCTCACCACTGGACCAATAAACTATATTCTTTCTTATTAATCGAGAAAAGTTTGAAATTGTCTAGGACTTCATTATTCTTGAATCAACTATCAACACTCTTGAAAGCAGCAGTCAAGAAATCAAACGATGTATTGCATTAAGCAAATCTACTGCACAAGATCCTTTTAAAGTGTTGAAGAGCAAAGATGTCAGCTTGAGGACTAAGGTGTGCCTGTCCCAAGCCATGGTATTTTCAATCACCTAGTATGCATGTGAAAGCTGGACAGTGAATAAGGAAGACCATAGAAGAATTGGTGCTTTTGAGTTATGGTGTTGGAAGAGAATATTGAAAGTGCCATGGGCTGCCAAAAAAAACCAATAGATCCGTTATGGAAGAAGTGCAACCAGAGTGTTCCTTAGAGGCCAAGGTGGCCAAACTTCATCTCTCATACTTCGGACATATTGTCAGGAGGGACCAGTTGTTGGAGAAGGATACCATATTTGGTAAGGTGGAGGGTTAGAGAAAAAGAGGAAGACCCCCAACGAGATGGATTGGCCAAATGGCAGCATCAGTGGACTCGATAGGGCAGTGTTTCATTTTGCTGTGCATAGGGTCGCTATGGGTCGGTACCAACTTGATGGCACCAAACAACAACAACAATAATAAAAGCATGTAGTGGGGGACTCACAACTTTCATGGATGTGCTTACTCTCAGAATGAGAGAGATTAAGGGAGAATCCTTACTAAATAGTTTCCTTTTTTTATAGATGGGTCTGGGGAAGAGAGAGTAGGGGAAGATGTTGATAGAATTTTATGATTCAGTTGTGAGTAGTTGTTAACAGAACTAATTATGATTGTAAAATTTTTAACTGCGGAAGATGTAAATGCAAGAGGAGGACACAGGTCCTTCATGTATGAAAGACAATGACTAGAAAAGCTAGGGGAAAGATCATGAACTGCTCATATGCAAATTGGGGCTGAAACTGAAGAAAATGAAAGCAAGTCCACCCGAGCCATAAAATGACCTTGAATATTTTCCACCTGAATTTAGACATCATCTGAAGAACAAATGTGATGCATTAGACACTAAAGCCTGAAGACCAGAAGAATTGTAAGATGACATCAAGAACACCATACAGGGAAAAAGCTAAAGGTCATTAAGAAGACAAGAAAATGAAAAGTCCAAAATTGTTGTCCGAAGAGACTCTCAAACTTACTCTCCTGTTTAGAGATGCTAAAGCAAATGGAAGAAGTAAGGAGATACATGAGTAGAACAGAACATTTCAAAGTTCAGCTCAAGAAGACAAAGTCAAATATTATAACAAAATGTGCAAAGACCTGGAATAAGAAAACCAAAAGAGAACATGCTCAGCATTTCTCAAACTAGGGAACTGAAGAAAAAATTCAAACCTCAATTTGTGGTGTTGAAGGATTCTCTGGGCAAATTATTGAATGATGCAGAAAGCATCAAAAGAAGATGGAAGGAATATACAGAGTCATGGTACCAAAAATAATTGGTCAATGTTCAAGTGTTTCAAGAGGTAGCATATGGTCAAGAGCTAATGATCCTGAAGGAAAAGGTGCAAGGTGCATTGAAATCATTGACAAAGAATAATACACCAAGAATTGATGGAATACAAATTGAAATCTTTCCACAAACTGATGCAACACTAGAGGCACTCACTCACCTATGCCAAGAGATTTGTAAGACAACTACCTGGCCAACTGATTGTTAGAGAACCATATTTTTGCCCAATCCAAAGACAAGTGATCCAACAGAATGTGGAAATCATCAGACAATATCATTGATATCCCATGCAGGTAAAGTTTTACTAATGGTAATACAAAAACGGGATGTGTACAGTCAGGGTTATATTTCGACTCTCGTGGACTTGTTTTAATTTTCTTCTACTGTAGCCTCTAGACCTAGCTGTTGTATATGGTCAAGGTATCTAATCTGGAAGTAGTTCATGCAGACCCTAAAGACGGCTAAGGTTATGGTCTTTATTACCAGTAATAACCTTTCCAGCCCAGAGTAATGTACAGGGCAAAGTGGCTGATTGTGAGAGTAACTTCTTGTCCAAGGCTGACTGGGGACTGACTCTGTGAGTTCTGCTTGCCTGAAAATACAGAATTCACATGCCTTCAGACATGGAGATGTCCTACTCACAATGGTGTGGTACCAACCTCAGGCAGAGCAGAGGCTGTGTAGGGGGAGTGTGAAGGTGGGGGTTGGCTACAACTCTGGTCACTAGGAGAATGTATAGAACAAGAAAAGACTGTACCTTTATTTTTACCAGACACCTGTGTGCATCTGTACCTTCAGGCCATCTGCAGGATCCAGTTTTGCTTAAGAGAACAGCACTGAGTCAGACCAACTAACAATTCACATATCTGTCTTCTCTCTTGCCATCCCTGTTCAGCTTCTTCTCCTAGTCAAATTCAATTCAATTTAGCTTTCCTCTGAAGTTCAGAATTCCAGGACTCTCATCTGTATCTGTTGCATTTATTCTCTTGTATATTTGCTGCAGAAGTTATGTGCAACACATCAACCTAATCTTCCAGAAGTCAAGAACCAGTGATATTGAATGAAGATGTCCAACCTGCATTGAAGGCTTCAGTGAAAAGCAAGGTTCCAGGAATTAACAGAATATAAATTGAAATGTTTTAACAAACTGATGCAGCTCTGGAACCATTCACTAGTCTATGAGATGAAATTTGGATGGTAGAAAACTGGCTAAGTGGCTGGAAGAGATCCATTCCAAAGAAAGGTGACCCAACAGAATATGTCATATCATTAAACAACATCATTGATATCAAATTCAAGTAAAATTTTGCTGAAGCTAATTCAAAAATAGTTGCAAGCAGTACATTGATAGGGAGCTCCCAGATTCAGAAGAGGATATGGAATGAGTATCACTGCTACCATCAGGTGGACCTTGAATGAAAGCAAAGAAGACCATTTTATTGGATCCATAATCAACACTCATGGAAGCAGCAGACAAGAAATCAAATTATATGCACTGGATGAATTTGCTGCAAAAGACCTGTTAAAAATGTTAAAGAGTAAAGAAGTCACTTTGAGGACTAAGGTGCCCCTGCCTCCAGCCAGGTTTTTTCAATTGTCTTATATTCATGCAAAAACGGGTTAGTGAATGAGGCAGACCCTAGAAGAACTGATGCCTTTGAATTATGGTATTTGTGAAGAACATTGAAGAATTGGACTTCAAGAACAAATAAATCTGGTTTTGAAGAAGTATAACCAGATTTGTCCTTAGAAGTGAAGATGGTGAAACTTTATCTGTCCTACATTGGTCATGCTATCAGGAGGGACCAATACCGGAAGAACGACATCATACTAGGTAAAATGGAGGGTGAGTGAAAAAGTCCTTCAATGAGATGGACCGACACAGTGACTGCAACAGTGGGTTCAAACACAACAATTGTGAGGATGGCACAGGACCACACAGTGGTTTTTTTCTGTTATATACTGCTGCTGTGAGTCAGAATCAACTCTGAATTCTTCAACAATGATTGCTCCCTACATTTTAAGTAATATTTTTATCATTATCATCACCACAAATTCTTGGCTCTATACAAATTTTTATAAAGTCGTAGGTCAAGTTGGGGAAACATCAGAAAAATCTCAGTAGGAGCACAGGAAAGCAGAGTTGAGAAAGAATGAACCAAGAACCAACAAGCACTAACTTTCTTTATAGGCCTAATAATTTTTGTTGATGAAGCACTGTGTAGCCAAGAAGTAAGCTTACATTTAAAATAGGGTGTGTAAAGAATGAGCTTGCCTCAAAACATCTCCTAGGACACCAGTTCAGGGAGGGTAACCCCTCCTATTTTGTCCTCAGTTCAACTCCAAAGATTCCCAACTTCACCATGTGAGTCACTATACAACTGCATATATTATGCATCTGCATGGATCTCTTCTGTTTCAGCAGGGAATTTCAAGCTCCTGCCTGCCTATAATAAGGAAGAAAATCAGTACAACAATGTGTCTGGATGCTGAAAAGCTGGAAGGCAACCAAAAAATCGGTGTATTTGCCTAATTGTCTTTCGCAGGGCCTTTTACTGGAAAGAACATTGACTTTCATATATTAAGAGAAATTCAGTATTTGCATCCCTTTCTTCAATTTGATCTCTTTCTTTCCATTTTAATATGTCCTGGATAGTTTCCTATGAATATGTAAACAAGCTTTGTATTTATGTTAATTAGTTTTTTTCTTTTGTATCCAGGCTCCTGACAAGCTTAGCCTTTACTCCAATTCTGGTATTTAGAGTGGAACACAATCAAGTTGTAATTCAGGTGTCTCCTTTGCAAGAACAAGTACCAGAATAAGTACTAGAATGGCATTTTCTAAAGCATTTGAGATTCCTAGTAAGTGGCTAAAGAATATTCCTCAAAAAATCAGTTACAAAGAAGAAGAACAAAGCAGGAAGCCTCACATGTTTCAATCTTAAAACCTACTAGAAAATTTCCTGTATAGCCACATCAGTCAAAATATCTTGGTACTGATACAGTGTCATACACAGAGACCAATGGAACAGGATTGAGAACCCAGAAGTAAATTCATCCACAAAATGCCAAACCCATTAAATGGAGAAAAGATAGTTTCTTTAACAAATGGCACAGAAAAAAATTGTATACGCATTTTCAGAAGAATTAAACAAGACCAATATCTCACACCATATCTAAAAGTGAATTTAAGATTGATAAAAGACCTAGATTTAAAATTTAAAACTATAAAGACCAACAATGAAAAAATAGGGAAAACGTTGGGGCCCGAATAGGAGGCATAAAAACACTATAAAAAATAACTGAAAAATGAAGGAGGCTTCCTGCGGAGCCTCTGCAATACATAAGACTATAGGTGGAAGCCTGAACCACATCCAGATCTCCAGAGATGGGAAATTCCCACTTGAAAGGACAAGCAGAC
>NW_006408803.1:1216736-1223020 GCF_000296735.1 Chrysochloris asiatica
AATGCAGACAGGTCTTTTGTGCTACAATGGTGAATAATTGTTATCAGGACTGATTGTGAAGGTTGGAAATGTAAAAGTAGACATTTTATAGCAAGGAGGAGAGTGATTAACTTTTCAGTCTAGGAGTGGAGGTGCCTAGGACCATCAAGGGAGAAGAGCAGAGAGCCGGACCCTACCCAGAGAAGCAGCGATGCCTGAAATGGAGCCAGAGATGATGACATGGAGCGATGGAGCAGCTGGAGACTTTAGATCCAGAGAGGGAGAGCGACTGTGTGCTGAAGACCTGGAGGGTACTGGGGAAGGATTGCATGGAGGAGATTGTAACCATGGCAATGAGACAATATAGGATAGAATGAATGTAAAACTAATGTTCTCCCATGCAAACTATCACATAATTCACAATAAAACATTCAAGAAAAAAAAAAAAATAACTGAAAAACACATGAACAGAAGAAGACACACTGGATAACTTGTTGTTGTTGTTGCAAAGTGCCATTGAGTCGGTTCCGACCCATAGCAACCCTGTAAAGGGTTTCTTAGGAGTAGCTGGTGAGCTTGAACCGCCGACCTTGCAATTCAAACGGCTTTGCAGTCTGGAGTAATAACCCACAGCGCTATACCAGGACTAGATAACTAGGACCTTCTAAATATTAGACTCTTACGGAGCCTGATATAGCATTGTAGGATAATCACTGGACTGCTAACTGAAAGGTAGGTAGTTCAAATCCATCAGCCATTCCTTGGGAACCCTATGCAGGGTAATTACGAATCAGAATCAACTGCAAGGCACTTAACAACAGCAATAACGCGTGCATCAAAAGGTTTTATCAAAAGTGTAAAAAGAGAATCAACAAAGTGTGTGTGTGGGGGGGGCGATGGCAACAACATATTGGGAAAGGGGATAATCTCTGATATTTATACAAAACTTTCACCCCTTAACACAAAAAAGCTTAAATCCAGTTTAAAAATGAGCAGAGGACACGAGTACACAATTCACCAAAGAAGGCATTCAGGTGGTGAACAAAAATATGAAGAAATGCTGGTGATCATTAACCATTGTTGTTGTTAAGTGCTGTCAAATCAGTTGTGAGTCATAAGGACCCTGTATAGGGTTTCCAAGGAGCAGCTGGTGAAATTGAACTGCCAACCTTGCAGTTCAAAGGGCTTTGCAGTCTGGTGCATTAACCCACAGAGCCACACCAGTTTTTAGAAAGATGCAAATCAAAACATCAGTGTGCTATCATATAATCCCACAATTAATAGCAAATGAAAAAAAAGTGCTGAGGAGAGTGTGGAGATAGTAGACATCTCAAAACACTGCTGGTGAGATTGTATTACAATGCAACCACTGTGGAAAATGACATGGTGCTTTCTTTTTATGTTTTAATTTTTTTTTTTTTAACTTTTTATTGTGCATTGAGTGCAGGTTTACAGAGCAGATCATCAGTTTTACGTTTAACAGATCATATACTTTGCTTCATTACAATAATTGCAATCCTTTTCATATATCAACAGTTAACAGCATTTGCCACTAATCATTTTAACTATTTTTTAACCTGTGTCTCCCACTATCTTCATCTTTTCTCTAACCTCCCTCTTGTACATTGCCTGCCCTGTCACCCGTGTTAACATGTCTACTCTCTAACCCATGAAAAATTTTCTGTTCCCCTTGCTCCCCCACCACAAATATTATAGATTGTTTCTTTTATTAAGAAAACCTTTTAACCTTTTATAACACATAGAAATATTTATTCTTTTGTGATTGACTAATTTCACTCAACATAATGTCCTCCAGGTTCATCCAAGTTGTGAGGTGCTTCACAGATTCATCCTTTTTCTTTAACGCTGCATAGCAATTGCGTGTATCAAGGTTTATTTAACTGCTCTGTTGATGGGCATTTGCTGTCTCCATCTTTATGAGCTGTCTCTTGTAGATGGCATATTGATGGATGCTCCTTTTTTTATCCATTTTACCCTCTCTGTCTCTTGACTGGTACACTGAATCCATTTACATTCAGTGTGATTCTTAATATATATTAATTGATTGTTGTCATTTTGCTATACATGGTGTCTATGTGTGATACTGGTTTTTTTATTCCATATGATTTTTTGCACTGAGTTCATTTTATCTGTAGGCTTTCTTTTCATTATCATTTCTCTTGTCCTGTTGTGGCACTGTGGGTTAATGTGCCATACTGCAAAGCTGATTGAACTGCAAGGTCGGCAGTTCAAGCTTACCAGCTGCTCCTCAGAAATCCTATACAGGGTCACTATGGGTAGGAATTGACTCGATGGCACTTAACAACAGCAACAATGTTTACTAAATCTTTCTGATTTTTCTCTTTTTTATTTTGACATGCAGATGTATTCATTTTCAAGGTAAATGACAAGTTACCCTGTAATTTATTTAAAATGTTTCCCTATTTAAAGCAGTGCGTTTTATCTTGAACTCTATGTGACTTCCTTGATGTTGCCACTGTACAAGCCAATCTGTCTTGGGGGTCTTCCTCATTTTTAGTGGCCCTCCATTTTAGCAGGTACATTGTCCTTTCCCAAGGACTGAATCCTCCTGGTAATATGTCTGAAGTATGAGAGACAAAGTCTTATCATCTTGGCTTCTAAGGAGCATTCTGGCTGTACATCTTCCAACACAGGTTTGTTCTTTTCGCAGTCCATGGTACTTTTAATATTCTCCAAATTATAGGGTCTAAAAGGGGAACAATAATACTAGGGGAGCACATACACCTTAGAACAATCAACCATTTGAGATCCAAAAGACAGCATTTATTTAAGGACAATGTTCAGAAAAGTTAGGAAAGAAGGAGGAATAGAAAAGATAACACAGGGAGGAAATAGGATACGTGATACAGCACTGTGGGAATTACAGTCAAGAATATGAAACAAATACATATGAATTGTTGAATGGAAAACTCTTCTACTCTGTAAAACTTCACTCAGATAACAATAAATTATAATAATGATAATAATAATAAATAGTCAGTAGAACTTGCTTAGGAAAGAAAAGAAACCTTTGAAGTGAATAATTCATAACTTTGGGTCTGACTATACAATCCAAAGAATTCCTCTCATTCTAGTAAATCCTGAGTATGGTATTTTATTTTACTTCTTAATGAATCACTTTATAGGTGTTGCCTTATTTAATGTCTCTTTGTTATAATTTGAATTTTTTTGTTTTTATCACTTTATTCTTTCTTACCTCTCATCTGATTTATTTTTTAACCCACTGGAATCAATTAACAGCTTTACTGAAATTTACAATGACAATGGTCACCAATTACCTACTTATTAATAAATACAGTGTATGTTTCTTGGTATTTATTTCACAGAGCTTCACTGTGGTATTTGAATACAATAACTACCCTTTCCTTCAAGAAATGTAGGTGTTCTTTTAGGTTCTCTGCCTCTTCTTTGATAATCTTACTCATTTTCATGTCTTTAATATTACCTTTACATGATTTTTATGTCTACATTTCTATCTTAGATCCCCTTTCTAAGTCATTACATTTTGACCTTCCCCTTTGATTTTATCAATGGTGGTGGAGTGCCATGGAGTCAGTTCTGACTCATAGATACCTTGCATAGGGTTTCTGAGGCTATAAGTCTTTATGGGAGCAGAAAGCCTTGTATTTCTTCCATAGAACAGCTGGTAGTTTCACACTCCTGACCTTGAGGTTAGGAGCTCAACTCTTAACCACTATGTTACCAATTCCAACTCACTTTCTGCTGCCAAACTCCCATCTCAAGTGTCTGCTGCCATGTTTTCCTTTGTTCCACTTCAGAGCCTTTTATGATGCTTTATTAGTTGGCTTGCCCACTTAAGCAAGAGCATTCCACATAAGCTTCAAGAGCCAGTGAATAGATTTTCTGGACTCCCATCTCATAGGTGGGTAATTCCAAAAGACAATCATTACTTTTCTCCAAAATGTCCTGTTGTCTAGAGCACTAACCTAAATAAGCACCCATGCACTTGCTTTACTTCCTTCTCTATCTCAATCCCCAACTTGGCAACTCATGTTTTGTGGAACACTTCCAAAATAAACTACCTGTATCCAAGTTCTTGTCTCAGACATTGCTTTTAGGGAAAACCAAACAAAGGCAGTTTTTTAATGTTTTTTTCTTTCTTTTTTTTTTGGTTTGTTTTTAGGGGGACGGGCTAGAGGGAATACCAAATTGTCCTGGGAAATAGTCTTTGAATTTGAAAATCAGGAACAGGATACTATTCTCCATTGAGATTATGCCAATAATCCTGTCACTGCTGGTAAACAGGATGGTGCCAATATTCAGCATGTTAGACTATAGCATTCAATTCTGGAGCTCTTACCAGTTGTTGTTGTTAGGTGTCATTGAGTTAGTACCAACTCATAGTGACCCCATGCACAGCAAAACGAAGCAATGCCTGATTCTGGGCCAGCCTCACTACCGTTGCCACCCTTGAGTGCATCGATGCTGCCACTTGGCCAATCCACCTCATTGGGGGTCTTCCTCTTTTTCTCTGACCCTCCACCTTACCAAACATGATATCCTTCTTCAGTGACGGGTCCCTCCTGACAATATGTCCAAAGTATGAGGGACGAAGTTTGGCCATCTTGAATTCCAATGAACACTCTGGCTGCACTTCTTCCAAAATGAATCTATTGGTTGTTTTGGCAGCCCATGGCACTTTCAAGATTCTCCTCCAACACCATAACTCAAAAGAATCAATTCTTCTATGGTCTTCCTTATTCACTGTCCAGCTTTCTCATGCATATGAGGTGATTGAAAATACCATGGCTTGGGTCAGGCATACCTTAGTCCTCAAGCTGATATCTTTGCTCTTCAACACTTTAAAAAGTTCCTGTGCAGCAGATTTGCCTAATGCAATATATCGTCTGATTTCCTGACTGCTGCTTCCATGAGTGTTTATAATTGATCTAAGAAGAATGAAGTCCTTGACAACTTCAAACTTTTTTTTTTCTGTTGATAAGAATGTTGTTTATTGGTCCACTGGTGAGGACTTTTGTTTCCTTTACATTGAGATGTAGTGCATACTGAGGGCTGTGGTCTTTGATCTTCATCAGTAAGTGTTTTAAGTCCTCTTCACTTTCAGCAAGCAAGGTTGTATCATCTGCATATAGCAGGTTGTTAATGAGTCTTCCTCCAGTCCTGATGCCATGTTTTTTGCTCAGCATACAGGTTGAATAAGTGTGATGAAAGAATACAACCTTGTTGCACACCTTTCTTAATTTTAAACCATTCAGTGTTCCCATATTCTGTTCGAACAACTGCCTCTTGGTCCATGTACAGATTCCTCATGAGTATAACTAAGTGTTCTGGAATACTCATACTTCGCAATGTTGTCCATAGCTTGTCATGATCCACACAATTGAAAGCCTTTGCTTAGTCAATAAAGCACAGGTAAACATCTTTCTGATATTTTCTGCTTTCAGCCAAGATCCATTGGACATCAGCAATGATATCCCTTGTTCCATGGCCTCTGCTGAATCTGGTTTGAACTTCTGAAAGTTCTCTGTCAATGTATGCTTTCAGCCATTTCTGTATTACCTTTAGTGAAATTTTACTCACATGGGCTATCAAAGAGATTATCCAATGATTTCTGCATTCCGTTGGGTCACCTCTCTTTGGAATGGGCACAAATGTGGATCTCTTCCAATCAGTCAGCCAGATAGTTGTCGTCCAAATTTCTTGGCAAAGGTGGGTGAGTTTCTCCTGTGCCACCTCACTTTCTTGAAAGATTTCAATTTTTATTCCATTAATTCCTGGTGCCTTTTTCTTTGCCAATTCCTTCAATGCACCTTGGACTTCCTCCTTCCGTGTCATTGGCTTTTGATGATATGCTACCTCTTGAAACGGTTGAACATGAATCATTTCATCTTGGTACAGTGACTGTGTATTCCTTTATTTTCTGGAATAAAGGATGCTTTTTTTTTTTTTTTTTTTTTTTTGATGCTTTCTGCATCATTCAATTATTTGCCCAGAGAATCTTTCAATAATGAAAGTTGAGGTTTGAAGTTTTGCTTCTGTTCCCCCAGCTTGAGAAATGCTGAGCATGTTCTTCCTTTTTGGTTTTCTGATTCCAGAACTTTGCACATTTTGTTGTAATATTTGGCCTTATTTTCTCCAGCTGATCTTTGAAATTTTCTGTTCAGTTCTTGGGCCTCCTCATTTCTTCCATTTGCTTTAGCATCTCTATGCTGGAGAGCAAGTTTCAGTATCTCTTCTGACATCTATTTTGACCTTTTCCTTCTTTCTTGTCTTCTCAATGA
>NW_006408803.1:1223572-1225287 GCF_000296735.1 Chrysochloris asiatica
ATGATCAATACATCTTGATTGCATGTTTGATCAATTTCAGATTGAAGAAGTTGGTAGAATTCTTCTATTTCATCTTCACTGGCTTTAGTGGTTGGTGCGTAAATTTGAATAATGGTATTAGCTGGGCTTATTTGTAGGCACATGGATATTATCCTATCACAGACTACCTTGTACCTCATAACTGATCTGGATATGTTCTTTTTCACAATGAATGCAACACCATTCCTCTTCAATTTGTCATTTCTTGCATAGTAAACCTTGTGGTCATCAGATTCAAAATGACCAATACAAGTCTATTTCAGCTCCCTAATGCATAAGATATTGATGTTCCATTTCATTTTTGACAACTTCCAATTTTCTCAGATTCATAGTTCGTGCATTCAATGTTTTGATTTTCAAAGAATGTTTACAGCTGTTTCTCTTCATTTTGAGTTGTGCCCCATCAGAAAATGAAGGTCCCCATGGGTTTTTTTCTCCCATGAACTTTACTCCATTTGTGTCATCAAGGTCAACTCTACTTTGAGGAGGCATCTCTTCCCCAGTTACATTTTGAGTGACTTCCAACACTAGGGGCTCAGTTTCTGGCACTATATCTGACAGTTTTTCTCTTCTATTCATAAGGTTTTCCGTGACTAAATATTTGGAAGTAGTTCATTACTCCTTCTTCCTAGTCTGTCTTTGTCTGGAAGCTCATCTGAAACCTGTCCACCATGGGTGATCCTGCTGATATTTAAAATAACAATGGCATAACTTTCAGAATCACAGCAATTCACAAGATACCACATATGACAAACTGACAGAAGAGTCGTAAAGTACAGGTAAAAGAAAAAACATTGCATTGAATATTATGCAATGATGTTAATTATAAAGATTATGTAATTGGCTGCCTTTTCTTAACTGTCTTAAAGTCCTTGAAAAAAAAAAAGTCAAATATGGAATAGGAATAAAATACCTGCCTCAACTCCACTGTCAACACTTTTAAGATCATAAGGTTTCCAAGAAAATAAAAAATACCTTCAACTCTTACCATCAGAGGGTAGTTTATGTTGAAAATCAGGCAGCCTTAATAAATTTCCTAAATGATGGCAGGATTATAATAGTAGTAAAACCCTGAAACCTGACATGGAGGAATTTGGATGGACTCATTTTAGAAGATTAAACTCCCAAGTTCTCCTGAATTCTCCCAACTGGCAGAAGTAGTCCCATCCCCTCTTAAAGAAAAGGGTATCCCATCTCTTGTTTGATGGCTTAGCAAAGAATTCGCCTGAGGGAAATACCTAGTAAAATGGCATTTCCTGCTCCAACCAACCATCGCCTCTCTTTAGTGTTTCCAAATCTTTAGCTAAGGACATGACTCAGTAGAAAAAATCTCTGCTGCAGAAGAAAATATCTTACTCACAGAAAATATAGTACTGATTTATAACTACTGGAAGGATTTGGAAGAGTATGTGTAGAAGTGGATTTTGAGGGTTAGGATGGTGAAGCAGTAAATAAGCCTGAATGTTGTTGTTGTTGTTGCAGGTGCCATTGAGTCGGAACTGACTCATAGCGACCCCATGCACAGCAGAATGAAACAATGTCCGATCCTGGGCCAACCTTACTACCGCTGCCACACTTGATGTCATCAATGATTCCACCTGGCCAATCCATCTCGTTAGGGGTCTTCCTCTTTTGCTCTGACCCTCAACCTTACCCAGCATGACATCCTTCTCCAG
>NW_006408803.1:1244392-1261402 GCF_000296735.1 Chrysochloris asiatica
AGAATCTTGAAAGTGCCATTGTCTGCCAAAACAACCAATAGATGCGTTTTGGAAGACGTGCAGCCAGAGTGTACCTTGGAGGCCAAGATGGCCAAACCTTGTCTCTCATACTTTGGACATATTGTTAGAAGGGACCAGTTGCTGGAAAATTATATCATGTTTGGTAAGGTGGAGGGTCATAGAAAAAGCAGAAGACCCCCAATGAGATTGATTGGCCATGTGGCAGCATCAATGGACTCAAGCGTGACAGCAGAAGTGAGGTTGGCCCAGGATCAGGCAGTGTTTCGTTCTTTTGTTCATAAGATCACTATGGGTCGGTACCAACTTGATGGCACCAAAGGACAACAACAACAACAACATGCCATGTAAATTATGTCTCAATAAAACTTTTTTTCTTCTTTAAGAAAAAAAAAATCCTTTACTGGATTCCTTTCTTCTTTTTTTTTTCACTTTCTCATTTGTTTCCACTGTTTCCTGGGATCACCTCTTAAACAAAGTACTTGCACATTGATCTTATTTTCTTACATTCTGGGAAGTCCTGCTGTGGTGCTGTAAGATAAGCATTGGACTACAAGACTTCAAATGAAAGGTTGGTGGTTCAAACCTACCAGTCACTCCTCAGAAATCCTATGCAGGATCACTGAGTCAGAACCATCTTGACAGAATTTAACAACAACTCTTTGGCGGAGTTAAATTATGCTAGTAGCCTTCTTTGGATTTTGGAAGTAGAGTATACCACACTTTCAAATAATTATCTGACTCATTTGGAGCTACCTTAGAAGTTAGTTTTCATGAGTTTTTATAGAATAAGGACTTTATTGCTAACTGCAAAGTCAGTGATTCGAATCTACCAGCCACTACTCAGAAATGTTTTGCAGGGTCACTATGAATTTGAACTCATTTGATAGAACTTTACAATAACAACAAGACTGAAAACTTTGAGTGGTTTCAGAGTAGAAGAGGGTTCAGCAGTAGGTCCAGGCTATGGTTAAAACTTCCCATCCACTCATATCACAAGACCTGGAAGACTCAATTGTGATAGTGATGTGTTCAAGCTTTGTGGGGGGTCTCTGGCAAGTATCAGTAGGAACTATTAACCCAGTGTTCTATAATTTTAAAGGAAGCCCATACCTTTTACAAAGGAGCTCTGGTAGCATAGTGGTTACAAACTGGGCTGCGAACCTCAGGTACAGCAGTTTGAAACTACCAGCTGTTACGTGGGAGAAAGATGAGGCTTCCTGGTCCAGTAACAATTTATAGCCTCAGAAACCCTATACAAGGTCACTATGAGTCGGAACTGACTCCACAGCACATAACAACAACAATACCTTTTACAGTAGAGTTTGAGTCACTCACGATGGCACATCAAATGCTATGTAACCTGATTTGCCCAAAAGGGACTGGATTAATGTGATATCTACCACATTGTTTGCTTGTATATTGATTTCACAGGCCCAATCAATTATATCATGAAAATAGTGCATTGTGGGGGACAGGTCTTAGCAAGTCTAATGGACATGAGTAAATTACGTAAATATGTGCCTTTGATCCCCCTATATTTACTTTTACTGTACCGATAACTCACTCCAAACATACTACTATGTCCTCAGTGAGTTCTCCTCACAGAGTAAGAAAAGTCTTGGGCCTGTTCACAATCAGCTCAATATATCATGTAACAAGAAAATATGAGCTGCTGTAAGCACTTGGCTGCTAACAGTTTGAACACCCCTAGTAGCTCCATTGGCAAAAGATCTGGCAATCTTCTTCCGTAAAATCTACAGCCTAGAAACCTATGAAGCAGTTCAGCTCTGTCATATAGGGTTACTATAAGTTGAAATTGACTCAGTGGCACCTAGCAACAACAACTAGTGGCCCTACAACTCCATTCATGATTGTCCTTAAGAGACAATAGCAAAGAGAATTCTTTTAGCTTGCTGCATCTTTGAGTAAGCAGTATACTTGTATGTTACCTTGAATTACTTGATATGGTTTTTCTATCCTAAGTCTTCTTAATTTCCACCAAGTTATTGGGTGGGACCATACAAATAAGCTATACAGGATTCTAAGGCTAGGATTGGTTAGTTTTGCCATCCTACTAGGTTTAAAAGAAGTCATCTCAGAAGCAGGATCATTAAGAAAGTCGAGCATAGTGGAGTATGAGATCCCTGCCTAGAATAGTGGCGAATTTTGTAACACATGCTAGAGCAGGGACCACATGGATGACAGGCTGAAAATAAGAGTGAGTGAGTTGTGCCTGCAGTTTGGCAGTTCCTGCCAGGAGAACTGCTGCTTCTTGAGTTGTTTTTTTAAACCTGAATTGTACCTTACTCACTTCCCTAATAAACACCATAATCATGAGTATTGTTATGAATTCCATGTGGCTATTGCAATGGATTGTCAAACCCAGATGTGAAGCAGAGAGTACTGTGGAAGGGATGGTTGGTGTCAGATGGTCAGTATAAAGAAGGTTGTAAGGTAGAGGCAAGTCTGACTTCCACTTCATAGAAACTGGCCTTGGGCTGTTTTTGAGTTTGATTCTCTTTTCCCCTTATGAAGACAGAAGGAGTTATACATGGCTCCCACACAGGTTTTGAAACTCGGGTGTATATTTTTATGGTAGATGAAGTGATCCGATGTTAGAATACACCTAGAGTCCTGTACAGTGAAAAAAAGAGATTGGCTGCCTAAACAGGATCCTGTAAGCAGGAAAGCGAAAGAAGAGAGACAAGAAAGTATAAGGAAAAAACATGGATAAATTTATGAGAAATAAACATAAAGAGTGTGGATCATGTTAATGCCCACCAGATAACATCTACCCCAGTAAAGGCATTCATAACCTAATTGAGAAGAATGACTCATTCTGTGACTGTCAGCCAGTTCTGTCCATCACCACTTCAGTGTCTGTGCAATGAATTCATGAATAGAATGGATATGATGGCAAAGATTGAGACTATTATTAATACCATGGTGGTAGTGGTGTGCCATGGAGCTGGTTCTGACTCACAGTGACCCTGTATAGGGTTTTTCAGGATATAAATCTTTACAGGAGCAGAAATACCATCAGCTCTTTTTTTGTTGTTGTTTAAGGTTGGAATTGCTTTATTGGGGTTACAGGTGAAGTAGGGTCACAATCAAAATACCATAGGCTCTTTCTCTCCAAGACTAATCTAGCTACTGCTGCAGATGAATGCCCCACATAACAGCAACAGAGATCAAAGATGGACAAACAGCAGGGTGCAGTCCTCAATGAGACAAGTTCTGGAAAGGCCATTAATTCGTTCTTACCAGATTTGACACCTACACTGATCAGCTACCCACTCCAATATGCCTTTGATTTTACCAAAGTCTGAAGGCCTACAAAATTTTTATTTATTAGCATGGGAGACTACATAACATAGCTTCAGATAAAATGAATCAACTTATGATAAAAGAGATACAACAATGGTTGGATAATTCCCTATCACTTTTGATCCTTAAACAACTTTACTTCCTAGAAATAACAAGTGATTTATGCTTCTGAATTTGTCGTTATTTTTAACTTGTTCTTAAGTGCCGTTGAATCAGTTCTGACTCATAGCAACCCTGTATAGGGTTTCCAAGGAATGGCTGGTGAGTTTGAACCAGTCTAGTGCTTTATCCCACAGCACCACAATAGGACTCCAAATAAACAGTAGTAATTCTACCATATATTGAATAGACAGGTATAGTTGGCCTCTTGAAATAATGGAATGACCTTTTAAAAGTCAGATATGACACACTGTGAGATTGGGATGTTGTTATTGTTAGGTGCCTTCAAGTCGGTACCAGCTCATAGGGAACTTATGCACAATAGAATGAAACAATGCCAGGTCCTGTGCCAATCTCACAACCATTGCTACCCTTGAGCCCATTGCTGCTGCCACTGTGTCAATCCATCTCATTAGAGGTCTTCCTCTTTTTTGCTGACCCTCCCCTTTATGAAGCATGATATCCTTCTCCAGGGACTGATCCCTCCTGATAATAAGTCCAAAGTATGAGGTGAAGTCTGGCCATCCTGGCTTCTAAATAAACAGATTTGTTTGTTCTCTTGGTAGTCCACAGTACTTTTAATATTCTCATCCAATATAATAATTCAAATGCATCTGTTCTTACACAGTCTTTTTATTCATTGTCCAACTTTCAAATGCAAATGAGTTGATTAAAAATACTATGGCTTGGTCAGACACACTGTAGTCCTCAAACTGACATCTTTGCTCTTCAACGCCTTAAAAAGGTCTTGTGCAATGTATTCACCTAACATAATGCATTATTGGAGTCCTGGTGTGGCGCTGTGGACTAATGCGTCAGACTGCAAAGTCTTTTGAACTGCAAGGTTGTTGGTTCATGCTCACCTGCTGCTCCTTGGAAACCATATACAAGGTCGCAATAGGTCGGAATTGACTGGATGGCACTTAATAACAACAACAATATGTCATTTGATTTATTGACTGTTGCTTCCACAAGTGTTGGTGGTTGATCAGAGTAAAATGAAGGCATTGACAACTTCATTGTTTTCTCCACTTATCATGATGATATTTATTGGTCCAGTGGTGAGGATTTTTGTTTTCTTTACATTGAGGTGTAACCCTTAATGAAGGCTGTGATCTTTGATCCTCATCAATCAATATTTTAGGCCCTCTTTTCTTTCAGAAAGCAAGATTCCATCACCTGCATATCTCAGGTTGTTAATAAATCTTCCTCCAATCCCCATGTCATGTTCTTCTTCATATAATCTGGCTTCTTGGATTATTTGCTTAGCATACAGATTGAATAAGTATGGTGAAAGAATACAACCCTAGCACATCACTTTCCTAATTTTAAACCATTCGATGTTTGTTGTTCAAACATAACAGGTTGAACAACTGCCTCTTGGTCTATGTACATGTTCCTTATGAGTACAATTAAGCATTCTAGAATATTCATTGTCCACAATGTTGTTCATAGTGTGTCATGATCCACACAATTGAAAGTCTTTGCATAGTCAATAAAGCACAGGTAAACATTTTCTGGTAGTCTCTGCTTTAAGCCAAGATACATTTGACCTCAGCAATGATATCCCTCATTCCATGTCCTCTTCTGAATCTTGCTTGAACCTCTGGCAGTTCTCTGTCAATGTACTGTTACAGTCATTTTTAAAATTCTTTAGCATGTGTATTAATAATGCTGTCTGATGGTTTCCACACTCTGCTGGGTGACCTCTGTTTGGAATGGGCACAAATATAGATCTCTTCCAATCAGTTGACCAGATAGCTGTCTTCGAAATTGCTTGGCATAGATGAGTGAGTACCTTCCTCCAGTGCTGCATCACTTTGTTGAATATACTGAATAACGATACCTGCCAAGAAATTTTGAAGACAACTACCTGGCCAACTGATTGGAAGAGATTCAAGGAGAGGTGACTTTGCCTTCAATTGCAGCCTGCACTTGCATATGAACAATTGAGGATTTAGTCAGTTTAGATAAATTTTCTGTGATGCTTGTCTTGGTAGGAAAAAAAAGACTGTGGTTGAGGACTACTTATTTTTTAAAATTTATTATCACACAAATTGATGTTTTTAAAAACCTGTTTAGTACATCAGTGAATTTATGTATCTGTTTATAGTATTCCTTAAACATTACTAGAATGTTTAAATATTCATACTCAAATGATAAATCCTTGGCGTTCCACTGCCCACAGAAACTTTTGTCATTTTATATAATACACAGTACCATAATATTTAATAAATGTTAAAAAGATGATAATTTGGCTTACAACTACATTCTTGAGGGTTTAGTGACCAGAGTTTATTTACTTTCTTTTCAAATCTGTGCTGCAAAACTCCTCATAAAAAGTACAGAAATGACAAATAAGCATAGAATTTTTTCATGCATGATAAACAGACAAACATTGAAAACACATCATGTTTTTGAGAATACATGGGCATTGTTAAAGTCCACACAAGTTCCCTCCATCTGAAAATAGTTTCTTGTAAGACCAGATGATACCACTCAGAGAGCTTTTGGTTCAATTAGACATTTCTTGAGAAGACATCTCTATGGCTTCTCTTTTTCAAAACAGTTCCTCTTATTCCACTTTATTTCCTTGTTTACTAGAATTTGTTCTAACTTCTTTTTGACTTGAGTGTTCCAAGATTGCATTCCATTATATTTGCTGTCTATCTTATAAATATCCCAACTGTGCTTGTCCCATGGTCTCTCCACATCCCAACTCTTCTCTACTTTGAACCTTGTTTTTATTTCCCCTAATAAGGAAGACTGTAGAAGAATTGATGCGTTTGACTTATGGTGTTGGAGGAGAATACTGAAAGTGCCATGGGCTGCCAAAAGAACCAATAGATCCATTTTGGAAGCAGTGCAGCCAGTGCTCCTTAGAGGCCAAGATAGCCAAACTTTGTCTCTCATACTTTGGACATATTGTCAGGAGGGACCCGTAGCTGGAAAAGGATATCATGTTTGGTAAGGTGGAGTGTCAGAGAAAAAGAGGAGACCCCCAATGAGATGGATTGGCCAAGTGGCAGCATCGATGGATTCAAGCGTGGCAACAGTAGTGAGGTTGGCCCAGGATCAGGCAGTGTTTCATTCTGTGCATAGGTTGCTATGGGTCAGTACCAACTCGATGGCACCTAACAACAGCAACAACAACAAACCAAGTTTTAACTCATAAACTGAACTCCAAGCATAATACTGTTATTTTTTTCTCAAAGTCCTTGAGTTAGAAACATCATCAACTATGTAACCCATCTCTCTCTTAGTCCACTAAACCAGATTCCAGTTCCTGTAGCCAAGTTTCTGGAGGCATGTATTTGGAACTTGTTGTTGTTGTTATGTGCTGTGGAGTCGGTTCCGACTCATAGCAGCCCTGTACAGGGTTTCTGAGGCTTTAAATCTTTACGGGAGCAGAAAGCCTCATCTTTCTCCTACGGAACAGCTGGTAGTTTCGAACTACTGACCTTGTGGTTCACAGCCCGATTCGTAACCACTACGCTACCAGAGCTCCTTGTATTTGGAACTAAGGATATATGTTTTCACAAATGTATGGCTAGGTTCTTTGATCATGTAAATTCTAATCAATCCCTTATATAGCTAATACCTATTATCCAAGAGTAGAGTTCTAAGTAGCAAGTATCTTTGAGTCTTAAGTTTCTGGGAAATCTGGAAATAAGAAA
Source organism: Chrysochloris asiatica (assembly GCF_000296735.1). Lineage (NCBI taxonomy): Eukaryota > Metazoa > Chordata > Mammalia > Afrosoricida > Chrysochloridae > Chrysochloris > Chrysochloris asiatica. The sequence goes on from NW_006408803.1 coordinate 1,251,577, forward strand.
CCAAAGAGAGTACAGCTTTAATAGTAACCCAGGAAAATTGTTTAATGGCAACAGTCATCCATATACTATGTGTAGTGGTGAGAAAAGCATGTTTCAAGTGTGAATTAGAATTAGCTTTCTTAATACCCAAATGACACATCTGTGCTTAGCTTACCTTGACAGTTGACCTTTGGTAACCAGGAAGATATGCTAGTTCTTTAATAACAATTTTTCAAAAGTATCACATAATATACAAGCAACAAAAACTTATTTTCTAGTCCAGGTCCCTGTTATATAGGATGATACATGAAATCTGTGTTCCTTAATCTCTATTTCAACTTTAGACAGTAAACAAAGAAACAGTGGTTGATGCTACATGTGAACATCTGGATGCTGCATGAAACAATTAAACATGATTCCACCTCCTTCTTTCTACTTGCTGGCCATTGGAATAATGATTATATTTCTTGTTCTAATCATCTAATGAATAAAGGGAGTAGGAAGCAAGGGGGCATTTTGTGTGATCCACAATCTGCACCCCCTACCACCACCATAAACTTACAAAAACTGAGAATAGAAAAAAGCTAAGATTGACAAGAATTTTAATTAAAGTCTACAATTGTTGTTGTTAAGTGTCTTCAAGTCAGTTCCTACTTATAGCAACCCTGTTTAGGTTTTTCAGCCAGAAGCTAGTGAGTTTTAATCTCCGACCTTGCAGTTCAAACCAACCTTGTGTTGCTTCTCCTATAGTGCCACACCAGGGAATAAATCCTATGCCACCTCACCATCAGGGTGCCAGCAGAGCATTGATTCCAATTCTGAAAGGGCAACGGGGAAATCAATGCAGGTCCCAGGAAGGCAAATGCCGGGATTAATATCTAATTCATTAGGAGTGAGCCAAAAGTTAGGAGAAGTCTTGTCTTTTAAGTAAACACCCCTCCATGGACCCTAAGATGGGCACAACATTCACAATACCCCCCCCCAAATGTTGAAAGTTAGTAGAGAAAAAAAATTATGTCTTTTATAAATATATAAAAAGAGAGTTTTAGAACACTCAAATTAAAAACACAAATTACAAAGATAATGTGTTTCAAAGTGCCCTTGTAAATGAGCTGAATTGAGTTAAATTTTTTTTTTTTTTCAATTTTGTCAACCCATCTCATTGATGGTCTCCTTTTTCAATGACCCTTTACTTTGTCAAGTATGATGTCCTTCTCTGATCTTTCCTAACAACGAATGTAGTAACTAAAACACTAAAAGGAATCATTATGCTTGTGGTTCTTTCCAGTGCACATCTTTCCTAATTTTAAACCATTCTGTGTTCCCTTGCTCTGTTTGACAAGTGCTTCATGGTCCATGTATAGATTCCTCATGAGCACAGTTAAGTGTTCCAGAACACTCATACTTCGCAAGGTTGTCCATACCTTGTCATAATCTACACGATTAAAAGCCTTTGCATAGTCAATTAAGCACAGGCAAACATCTTTCTGTTATTCTCTTTCAGCCAAGATCCATCTGATGTCAGCAGTGATTTCCCTCATTCCACATCCTCTGCTCCCATAAAGATTTACAGCCTCGGAATCCCTGTACAGGGTTGCTATGAGTCGGAACCGACTCCTCAGCACACAGCCACCACATCCTCTTCTGAAACTGGCTTGAACCTCTGGAAGTTTTCTGTCAATGTATGCTTGCAGACATTTTTGTACTACCTTTAGTAAAAGTTTACTCACATGGAGTGTCATGGCATATAAATGATATTGTCTGATGATTTCCGCTTTCTGTTGGGTTACCTCTCTTTGGAATGGCACAAATACAGATTCCTTTCAGTCAATTGGCCAGGGAGTTGTCTTCGAAATTTCTTGGCATAGATAAGTGAATGTCTTCAGTGCATCAGTTTGTTGAAAAATTTCAATTTGTATTCCATCAATTCCTGGTGCCTTGTTCTTTGCCATTGACTTCAATGTTCCTTCGACTTCTTCCTTCAGGATCATTGGTTCTTGATCATATGTTACCTCTTGAAATGGTTGAATATCAACTACTTCTTTTTGGTACAGTGACTCTGTGTATGACTTCCATCTTCTTTTGGTGATTTTTGAATCATTCAATAATTTGTCCATGGTTGGTGATTATGTGCTGTGGAGTCAGTTCCGATTCATAGCGACCCTGTACAGGGTTTCCAAGGCTGTAAATCTTTACAGGAGCAGAAAGCCTCATCTTTCTCCCGTGGAACAGCTGGTAGTTTCAAACTGCTGACCTTGCAGTTTACAGCCCAATTCGTAACCACTATGCTACCAGAGCTCTTAACTTGTCCAAAGAATCCTTCAATACCGCAAATTGAGGTTTTAATTTTTTCTTCAGTTCCCTTAACTTGAGATATGATGAGCATGTTCTTCCCTTTTGGTTTCCTAGCTCCAGGGCTTTGCACATTTCATTATAATATTTGACTTTGTCTTCTCGAGCTGACCTTTGAAAAGTTTCTGTTCAGTTTTTGTGCCTTCTCATTTCTTCCATTTGCATTAGCATCTCTACACTGGAAAGCAAGTTTCAAAGTCTCTTCTGACATCCATTTCAGTATTTCCCTTCTTTCTTTTCCCCATAAAACCTGCTTAGTCATGGACTTTTACTGAGATAAGTGTTTATACCTTATTTTTAAAGCAATATATACTGTTGCAATAAGGCCCTGGACAATTTACATTATGGCTTAACTGTGATGACTTCCTTTACTGATATCCATCGGGGGGCAATATTATTAGTCATCCCTGTAATTTTCATACAAGAAGTCATTCCAAGGTGTTACTTACTTTTCTCATTCTTCAGACTGTCAGAATGAATTGTTATAGTGGCAGGCCTAGATCAAAATAAATTCTAAATCCTCAGTCCTTAGACAGTCTGAGGAGTCCCTGTGTTTCTTCTTGTTTTGTTTCATTAGTATTTGATTGTGCTAGCCAATTGATAAGGAGGTAGACAGAAGCACAATTCCTGAAATGGAGACCAAGTCTTGAACTTTTTTGATCTCATTTTCTAACTGCCTTATATTTTATACAGGGTTAAAATGACACTGTACATTATGTCTCAAGTACAATATATTGCAGTTCTCCTTTCCATTAGTGTCTAAAACATTGAATATTTAAGTCATTAGCTGAAAATGTATCTCTTTGTTAGGTGAACACTGATTGATAATTAAATTCATATGTAACTTGAACAAAAATTCAACAATTACTTTAAAATGAAGAAGAGAATGTAAAGGGATAGGGAAACTAGATTTTTATCAATAAAAATGACCTTAGGCATGCTACTTACGCTCTCTGTATCTAAGTTTTGGCATTTATAAAATGGGACTGATAGTAATATTTATAATTTTTAAAGATGTTGTGAAGAGTAAATGAATGAATGTATGCAAAATACCTAGAATAATACTTGAGACAAAGAAATAATTCAACAAACGTTAGGTGTGTCGCTATAATCTTCAAAGTACAATTAATCTTCTTCAAGGTAAATAACTAGAGGAAACAGTTAAGAGTTGTGACTTCCCTTGTAACTGGTCAATACTGTGCATGTTCAAGTGTTTGCTGTGGTTTATCTTACACTTTTAAAATACTGAAACAAAATGATAGCAAAAGAATTTTGAACTGCAAATCAAAATATGAGGTCCTATGAACTCTATCACCAACTATAATCTTAAGAGATTTGGGCACTCGGTTTACTTCATATGAAAATTGAAGGGGGTGAATTAAATGCTTGTAAGGTCCCATCATTAAGAAGCCCTAGTGACACTGTGGGTTCAGCTATTCCACAAGAGAAAGATGAGGCTGTTCTCATCAAGATTTAGTCTTGGAAAACCCAGAGGAGCAGTTCTTCTGTCCTGCAGTTCTACTCTATTCTTTTGGATTGCTGTGAGTTAGAATCAACTCAATTATAGTGAGTTTGAGTTTGGGGTAAGGCTCCCTTCAGGTCTAATATTTTTTCCACTGACATTGTGTTTGATAGCCCTCTCCTGAAGCAATTAAAATAATACTCTATTATGGCTATTTTTCAACATGTGTGTTTGCAATAGGTATATTGAGCTTTGTTGCCTTCTTTTAAACCTAAAACCCAAGGCTTGTATTAATCTAAATAGTATCTCAAATATTTTTTAATTAAAAAAATAATAAATTGTATCTCATGAAGGTTGAACCAAAAATATGGCAAAATGCATATTTTCTCTCACTGGAGAGATTGAGGAAACATAATACAATCTGCCGACATAAACACAATTTTAATAAACACAAACTTCTGCTTTGGGGTAACTTGAAAAATGAAGAAATAAGATGAAAGATATTAAGTAAAACCCTTAAAGGAAATTTTAAATTAAATTTTGGGAAATAGTCATAAAAGCAAAGACTTGTCTTTGTAGGCTGTATATAATCTTGAAAGAATTGCTAATGAGGAAAAAAGAAGGCAAATGACAACTACTCAATTATAAATTTTAAAAATAGTATTATCTCAAGGAAACAGATGAGAGCCTACAGGGAAAGGAAAAGATGGGAAAGAAAATTGTTTTAAATGTGAAGAAAAACACATCACAAAACTTTTGAAAAAGAGCGTAATAGACCTTTCAAGAGAAAGAATGGTGTAGACCTTTCTAGAGAAATAAAGAAAACAAGACAGAAGGCAAGAAATTATGTCAAAAGTAGACTGGCACAACAGTCAGAAAGATGCCTTCACATTCTAAAAATTAGAGGGGGAAATCTGGTCACAAATGACAAAAAGTAAAACAAACACTGGGACACATTCAAACTGTTCTGCATTAAAAGACACTAAAACGAATTCATAGTTCTTGATATGATCCTAGTTTTGCTTTCTTTCAAGGTAATAAAAGCATTGGAACAATGGGGGAAAACTGGATACCAACTATATATTAGACAAATTTCCTGAGCTTGTTGTGGTTTTGTAGGAGAATATTTTACCATTAGGCGATATATACTGAAATATTCAAAGGTAAGGAAAATGAAATGTTGCCTGAATTTTATTAAGTATTTAGGGTTAGAGTGATAAGATGTCTGAAACTTATTAACAGATTCTGGTAGGGGAAAAAAATGTGGTAAGAAGAAAAGGTACCAGTAGCTTGGGAGGCAGGCAGGCAACTCAGCTTCCTGAAGGTTCTCTGTGTCCTGCGGTATGCAGGCCTGACAGGAGCCTTCCCTGCTAACAAGATGCCCTAGAGGAAGGCAACTAACCTGCTCCTGCAAAAGTGGAAATAAAGTCGAAAAAGGCAGCCTGAAAGGATAAAGCTATAACAAAAAAGTGAGAACAAAGAGAAAAAAGGAGCATAGGGAAAACAAGCTGAAGTTGCTAACCTAGAAACTAAAGAAGATTTACCTGCCGAAAATGGAGAAATAAAAATGAGGAGAGTCCAGCCTTTGATGAAACAGGAGAGAAAGAAAGTCTGATTAATATGTACCATGTATGAATCAGGCTGCAAATAACAAGGTCAACATTTTTAAGATGGAGAAAATCCGACTTCATCCCGTTTTTTAAGGGTAGATGCTTTTTAAAAGAGATTATTTCCTGGTTGTTTACTTTTTGGCACAACCAGAAAATAGTGGGATGTTGACTGGTGGGAGGTTTTGACTATTTTGGGTGTCTCATAGTACAAAGTACACTTAATGACAATTGGGAGTCACGATCATGCATTTGTATGACTTGAACAATTTAAATTCTATTTCCATGCTGTTTTAAGTAGAATTTTTCCACTCATCTTGACTCTGCCTGTCAGAACTGTGTGTTCTGTGGCATCTTTGGTTAGTCCCGTTTTCCTCATAACATTGTTATATTGTTATGTGCTGTGAAAGGTTAAAAATTTGAGTGTATAGTATGTGTGATGTTCAATTGTTAGTTAGTAGGACTTATGACTATAAGCATGTGAAAGCTGGACAGTGAATAAGGAAGACAGAATAAGAATTGATGCTTTTGAGTTATGGTGTTGGAAGAGAATATTGAAAGTGCCATGGGCTGCTAAAAGAACCGACAGATCTGTGTTGGAAGAAATGCAGCCAGAGTGCTCCTTGGAGGCCAAGATGGCCAAACTTCATCTCTCATACTTCGAACATATTGCCAGGAGGGACCAGTCACTAGAGAAGGATGTCATGTTTGGTAAGGTGGAGGGTCAGAGAAAAAGAGGAAGAACCCCTCTTTTTCAAAATCTCAAAAACGAGATTGATTGGCCACGTGGGAGCATCAGTGGACTCAAGCGTGGCAACAGTAGTGAGGTTGGCCCAGAATCGGGCAGTTTTCCATTCTGCTGTGCATAAAGTCGCTTTAGGTTGGTATTGACTCAATTGGTATTGGCACCTAACAACAACAACAACAATGACTATGAAAATTGAAGATATTGGTACTTGAAAGTTTTGGTACAAAGGAAAATTTGCCTCTAAATTTAAAACCGGAAATTCACTGGAATTTAGAGACTAATTATAACTACATGGCTCTTAGATTTTTGGTATGTACATTAAGAATTTTGTACAAATTGTTCATAATGTCTCTGTTGTTGTTGTTACGTGACATTGAGTGGATTCCGACCCATAGCGACCCTAAATAAGGTTTCCAAGGAGCAACTGGTGAGCTTAAATTACCGACACTGCAGTTCAAATGACTTTGCAGTCTAATGCATTAGCCCACAGCACCACACCAGGACTTGGCACTGACCCTTAAACAATAAAATACCACTTATGAAAGAATGTTTTCAAGTGTGTGAATAGGAAAGAAAAAAAAAAAAGGAGATTAAGTAAATGTGACAAAATGTTGACAATCAGTAAATGTAGATGAAGCATTGATATATACTTATTGTATTATTTTTGTAATATGTCTATAGGATTAAAGTTTTCTAAAATAATAAAAATTCTCAAAATTGAAAAAAAAATCATTCACACAAAATCTTTTAATAAAAATTTGTGATAACTTTTTAATATAACATAATGATGCTTCAGTCATGTTCATCATTAACTCTTCATCCTACTCTCCTAAAACATCCTGAAAACGAGAATATGTGAAACTGGATCAATATTAGTTGTTGAATAGTTCTGCAAATAAGAACACTTGATTCTTTGAAGGTTGGTGCTTTTCTTGTAATAGCAGCCACAAGATTTCTCTACAATCAGTTGTAGACAAGAGCAGTTACTCTGTGGTATCTATTGGGAAACCTTGAGAAAAATAAAATGGGAACTTCCAAATGCAAATTAAACTCTGGTAAGAATAAAATAGTCCTTGACTGATGTAGCATTCTTCACTTGACAAGTGAGAAAGGGATAATTAGCAAGGGAAAGGGATGTGCCTCATAGTTCTTGAGAAGATTTTGATCATTTATTTTGGTAGTATCTCTTAAAAGAGAAGTTCATTTAATTGAGGGTTGTTTTTTTAATTTTCAAAAGGTTAACTTCTGTAACAATTGAAAAAATGGGAAAAAAAAACCTTTTAAAGGAACCATTGCAAAAAGAGGTAATTGTTTCTTATGAGGCAACATCCTACCATTAAGTTAAAATGATCCTGAACAAAAATTCTGCAAAGAATGTAAAGAAATATAGCCCAATATAGTTCTAATTTTGTTGTAAATTGGTACATTTGGTAAATGGCTTGGAAAGAGATTTCCAGAGTTGCAGAAATATCTTTTTTTTTTTTGTAATAATTTCTTTCAATTTATAAGGAAGGAAGGAAAAATGAGAAGGAGGGAGGAAAAGTGAGCAAGAAAACAAAGGAGTGAGGGAAAAGGATGACCTATTTATAACAAGATGGCCATTTCAGAATATTTACAAGAACAAAAGAAAAAAGGAAACATGGGGTGGGCATGGAGAGAGATAAGAGACAGAAAAAGGAGAAATAAAATATTTTAAATGATGGGATATTTAAATTATGGCACACAACATTAAGTACACATAACCTTCTGCAAACCTGAAGACAATGTAACATGGAGGAAAGAGGCTAAAGATTTATAACCAAAGTCTATTGTTGTTGTTAAGTGTCCTTCTTCTTGTTGTTGATAAGTGCCATTCAGTGGATTCCAACCCATAGCAACCCTGTATAAGGTTTCCAAGGAGCAGCTGGTGAGCTTGAACCACCAACCTTGTAGTTCAAACAATTCAAGGAGCAACCGGTGAGCTTGAACCACCAACTTTGCAGTTCAAACGACTTTGCAGTCTGACTCATTATCCCACAGCACCACACCAGGACTCCAATTAAGTGTCCTGGTTGTTGTTAAGTGCCTTTGATTCCAACCCATAGCAACCCTGTATTGGGTTTCCAAGGAACAGCTGGTGAGCTTGAACCACTGACGTTGCAATTCAAATGACTTTACATGACTAGTTAGCCCACAGTACCACACCAGGACTCCAAGTGTCCTAGAGTCAGTAAAACTCATAGGGCTTCCAAGGAGTGGGTTGGAAGTGCAGACCTAGTGATTCAAAATGAACTTGAAGTCCATGCATTATCTGTATCTGCTACACCAGGACTCCAATTGAAGTCTTTAGAATCAAAAACTGCATCCACATTATAATTCAACTATGGAAAATCATGTAAGACAGAAAAATGTGATATGTTAGATTATGGTGGTGGTTATGTGCCATGGAGTCGGTTTCAACTCATAGCGACCCTGTACAGGGTTTCTGAGGCTGTAAATCTTTTTTTTTTTTTTTTTTTTTAATGTTTTATTGTGAATTGTGTGATAGTCTACATGGGAGAACATCAGCTTTACATTCATTCCATCATCCATCATTTCGTTGGCATAGTTATCCTGTCCTTGCATCCTCACCCAACCAAGGGGTGTACCCTGCAAACCTGCACCACCCCTCAACCACAGTCCTCAGCCCCTTTCCATCTCCTGATCTCAATCCCCCAGCCCCACCAACTCTTGACGTTGTCTTCTCTGCCTCCATCCCAGGCCTCACTGCCTCTCTGGGTAGGATTCCGCTCTTCGTTCTTCTCCATTGATGGTCCCAGGGTCCTCCGCTCCTAGACTGATAAATTAATCACTCCCCTCTTTGTTACAAAATGTCCATCTTTAGATTTCCAACCCTCACAATCAGTCCTGATAACAATTATTCACCATTGCATCACAAGAGACCCATCTATATTTCATTTCATCAGCCCTTCCTGGACAGGCTGGACACCACTCACTGGACACTACCTTCCTCCATGCCCTCTGGATCTAGGTTCCCTCTTGAAAGCTTGTAAGCCAGTCATTTCTTGCCTTTGTATCCCTCCCCCCACTTTGGGTAGCAAATGTCCAAGTTGCCCATCCTGTCTACTCTGTGTGTGGAGGGGGTGGGTATAGTTCTTGCAGCAGGGACTTGTTTCCTCTTTTGATCTACTGCATTTATAGGTATAGGTCATGTTTATCGAATTGTATCGGATGACGCTTTTTTTCCCTCTTCTTTCTTCTTAGGGTTGAGCTCTGTTTATCCAGTCATTAAAGTCCAGTCAAATGGGCATCATCTGAAAATGTGGGTTTTCGTACGTCTGTCTGGCCTCTTTTTATCGGCTGGCTGCCCGCTCTCTACTCTAGACCTCTGTGGCTGTGTCACTGACCCTGAGCCCATGAGTCCCCAGATGTTGCCTCACTACTGGCTGACCAGGTCTCCATCCAGGTTCACAGTAGTTTGCTGAACGATGTAGGGCTTAGCTCGCCCCTTCGTTGAATTTCTTCAGCCACTTCCCCTTCTGGGTGATGTGCGTGGTTGTCAGTCAAAGTGTATATTTTCCTTGCATCTTAGTCTTGGAAGAGTATTTGCACTGAGAGGATCCGATCACTTGCCTTGATGTCTCCTGGGCAGGCCACCTGTATGTTCTTGTGGTAACAGTCGGACTGCCCTTATTGTTT
>NW_006408803.1:1262442-1278298 GCF_000296735.1 Chrysochloris asiatica
CTTTCCCCATTCCATCCATGTCTCAGTCTCTGTATTCCAGAGCCCTGTTGTTCTAAAGCTGTGCCTACATCATTTTTACCTCTGTCCCGTTTAGCTCATTTATACCTGTCTATTTGTTCTTCGATTCCCCTCTCCCTTCTTGAATATTGCTCCCCTACCCAATACCCAAATTATTTTGTGTCTATTCCCTGCCCTGTACTCCACCTTACGCTCCCACCCCTATCCCTACTCCTACATCCTAACAACCCCCTAAGAGTCCACTTTAGTGGTTTAGTATGGGTTCTTTTTCCTAGTCTTTTACATTAGTGGTCTATGCAGTATTTTTCCTTTTGTGACTGACTAATTTCACTCAACATAATGTCCTTAAGGTTCATCCATGTTATGAAGTGGCATGTAGTTTCCTTGTTATTTTTCAAGGTAGCATAATACTCCATTGTGTGTATGTACCACAGCTTATTTATACATTCTTCAGTTGATGGGCACTTTGGCTGACTCCATCTTTTTGCTATTGTAAATAGTGCAGCTATGAACATTGGTGTGCATATATCTTCCTGTGTTGTGGCTCGTTTGTCTTGTGGGTAGATACTCAGTAGTGGTATTTTTATTTTCAACCTTCTGAGGAAGTACCATATTGCTTTCCAGAGAGGTTGGACCATTTTGCAGTCCCACCAACAATGCAGGAGTGTCCCAGTCTCTCCATATCCTCGCCAACATTTATTGTCCTCAACTTTTTTAATCCTTGCTGTTATTGCTGGTGTGAGATGATATCTCATTGTTGTTTTGAATTGCATCTCTCTAATGGCTAGTGATTGTGAACATTTCTTCATATGTTTGTTGGCTGCCCTGATCTCCTCCCTGGTGAAGTGTCTGTTCATATCCTGTGCCCATTTTTTGATTGGGTTATTTCTCTTGTTTTTGTATATATATTTTTGTATATATATGTTTTCCTATATATTTTAGAGATGAGTCCCTTATCCGATATGTCGTTGCAGAAGATTTTTTCCCAGTCTGTGGGTTCCCTTTTTACTCTCTTGGTGAAGTCTTTTGATGCACATAAGTTTTTAATTTTTAGTATGTCCCACTCATCTATTTTGTCTATTTTTGTTTGTGTGTTTTTCAGAATGTGTGGCAGTCTGAATATTCCCTGAATTAGCGCCCTCATGTTCGTCCCTATTTTTTCATTGATGATCTTCATAATTTTAGGATTCACATTTAGATCTTTAATCCATGTTGAGTTCATTTTTGTATAGGGTGTGAGGTAAAGGTCTTGTCTCAGTCTTTTACATATCACTTTCCAGTTCTGCCAGCACCATTTGTTAAAGAGACTGTCTCTTCCCCATGCAATGTGCCTAGGCACTTTGTCGAAAATCATTTGGCTGTAAGTGGTTGGGTTAATATCTGGATTCTCAATTCTATTCCATTGATCAATGTCTCTTTCGTTGTACCAGTACCAGGCTGTTTTGACCACCATAGCCATATAGTAAAGTTTGAAATCGGGGAGTGAGAGACCTCCAACCATGTTCTTCCTTTGAAGCAGTGCTTTGCTTATCCTAGGTCTCTTTCCTTTCCAAATGAACTTACTAATTGTCTTTTCCATCTCTTTGAAGAATGTTGTTGGAATCTGGATTGGGATTGCATTGTATGTGTAAATTGCTCCTGGTAATACTGACATTTTCACGATGTTGTGTATTCCTATCCAGGAACATGGTATGTTCTTCCACTTCTGTAGGTCTGTTTTGGTTTCTTGTAGTAGTGCTTTGTAGTTTTCTTTGTATAAGTCCTTTGTTTCTCTGGTTATGTTTATTCCTAAGTATTTCATCCTTTGTGTGGCTATTGTAAATGGTATTGCTTTCCTAATGTCCTTTTCATCGCTATTGCTGTTGCTATAGAGAAATCCAATTGATTTTTGTATGTTAATCTTATATCCTGCCACTTTGCTGAATCTTTCGATGAGGTCTAATAGTTTTTTTTACTGAGTCTTTAGGATTTTCTATGTATAGGATCATATCGTCTGCAAATAGGGAGAGTTTTACTTCCTCTTTGCCAATTGTAAATCGTTATGGAAGCAGAAAGCCTCATCTTTCTCCCATGGAACAGCTGGTGGTTTCGAACTGCTGACCATGAGGATAGCAGTCCGATTTGTAACCACCATGCTTCCAGAGGTCCTATGTTAGATTATGAGTAGGATTAAAATTGAGTTTATCCATTTAAAATGCTCACTATAATTGTTAAAAGAGTAGATTTAAGAAGCTCATCATCAATATCCAAATGTGATATGGTATGGACTAGGGTCCAGCAAGTCCTATTTAACTGAATATACCTTTTGTGGAGTTAATAAATAGAGATTCAATATACCTTTTATGGAGTCAATAGGTAAAAAGCATCTCTTTACTTCTACTGCCGACTACCAGAATGGAATTATACTATACCCCCCCAATAATTCTCAGTCTATGTGACTATAAAGATTTTCATCAGAAGTCAAAAGATTATTTTCCAGATTAGAAAAAGTATATCAGTTTGATATATGTATATATATTTCTTTTAGAATCAAACCCTTGCAATGTAATTTTTAAATTAGCAACATCTCTATTTCTACTTGTCATTTGGAGTAACATTCACATAGAAGAGTCACATACAGTACTATAGAGTTAGGTAGATGTGAATATAAATCCCTTTTATTCCTTCTAGTTGAGTGTCCTTCAACAAATTTTCTTACTATTTCTGCACTTCAGATTCCTTATCTATAAAATGCATTAAAAAACAACAACAACATAGCTACATTTTAAGGTTACATGAAGATTAAATGAGTTGCTGCATATAAAGTTCTTTAGATGGTGCACATCATACAGGGGTGCTCAGCACACATCAGGGTTCCCTTTAATCCACCACATAAAATAATTGATCTCATAAGCTGCAATGGTTAGGGTTCTGTGACAACGGACTAGGCCAAGATTTCCAGAGGTTTAGCAGTTGGGATGTGTTTATTCCCATGGTGGTGAAACCTAATACAAGAGTAGTTAGCTCTATAATGAGTGACTATAAGCAGACAATCAGTTGAAGGAATTCTTCCTTGGGGGTGGTCTGCTCCCAATATAATGAACACTTGATAAAGGCTTTCTCTGTCTTCCACTGGGGACCTGGGACTCCACAATTGTAAAGCATTTCCTTTTTTAAAAAAGTTTTTATTGTGAATTGAGTGAAAGTTTACAGGGCAGATCATCAGTTTTACAATCAACAAATCATACACCTTGTTTTATTACAATGATTATAATCCCCTCCATGTACTTTCAGATAGCAGTATTTTTCTCTATTCATTTTAGCTCTTTTTTTCCAAAAAAGTACACTCAGGCATATATAATAATTTATACCACCAAAGGGCACATTCTGCAAGTCTGCCTCCTGGCTGCCAGCTCTTAGTCCCTCTCTTCACATGAATCTAGATTTCTGGGCTGTTCCCTCTCTCCATGTCCCCATCTCTGATTCTATCTCTGCTTCTCTGGATAAGGTTTCCCATTCCACTTGTGCTCTTCTTCCTTTATGGTCCGAGGGTCCTTTGTTTCTGGACTGTATGATTAACTACTCTACCTTTACAATTATGACAGTCACAATTATTCATGATAACTATTACTCACTATTGAATCATAAGAATCTTATCTCCATCTCTTTTAACCAGACACACCTAGACAAGATGAAAATTATTCAATGGGGACTCTTTCTTCCCCCACACACTCTTAAACTAAACTCCCCCTTGAAACCTTGTAAGCCAGTCACTTTATGCCTTTAACGCCCCCTCATTTTAGGTAACCAATATCTAAGTTTCCCATCCCTATCTACCTTGTGTACAGAGGGCATAGCCTTGGTACTTGATGTGATGACTCCTTCCCTCTCTGTAGGTATTTAGAATTATTACCTCCATGAGTATAGGTCAAGTTCATCAAACTGTAGGAACTTACCCTCATTTCCTTTATCAAAAAAAATTTTTTTTTTTAAATCTTCCTCTAGTCGAGTTCTGATTATCAAGCCATCGAGGCTAGGTCAAATGGGTACTATCTGCAAGTTTGGGTGTTCTTGTGTGTCTCCCCACACTTCATATCAGCTGGATGCTTCACTCTCAGCTCTAGCCCTCCATGGCTATATTCTTGTCTATGGACTCAGGTGTTCCCAGATCTCACCACGCTTTGGACCAACCAGCCCTTCCTCTTCTCTCTCTCTTATTTCCAGGTCAACAGGATTCTATGGAATATAGTTGAACTCAGCCTATTTCTTCATTGCTGCTTTTCTCCCTCTTCCACTCACCAGTAGACCAATGTGGTTGCCAGCAAGCTTACATGCCTGCTCATGTGTTCCCTTGAGTTTTAGTCTTTGAGAGGGGTTTGTCTGAAGGAATTTTATTGCTTGTCTTGATGGCTTCCTGGTGAACAACTTGCATATTTTTGTAGTAGCCAGTCATACTGCCATTTTTTTTTTTTTTTTTTACTGATGATCTTTCTTTGAAGATGTATTTTCTGTCGCCCTAGCTGTTCCAAGCTGATCTGCTTGTACTTTCTAGTTGGAATGCCTCAGAGGGTTCTGGATGGGACTCAGAATTCCACCTAAGGTACTATATACTACAAAGGCGCTGCAAGAGGCTGGTCTATTTTACAGGGCAAGTTCTAGAACCCCTTTCAGGTATTCCAATCAGTCATAGGCTAAAGACAGGCTTACAAGTTTTCTGTAATCATGTTTCCCAACATTCCTTTCTATCCCACTCAAGTGTCTATTTTGCAATAGCAGGCAAGGGAAACCAATATTTATAAGACAGTCAAGCATCTTGGTATTATTTCCCCTCTTCAAACTATGCCTCAATCCCTGTATTACAGAGTCCTGCTGTTCCAAGGTTAAGCATGCATCACTATTTACCTCTGTCCCATTTAGCCCATTCAAACCTGTCTCAGTGTTCCCCTATATACCTTGGTCTTTCACCCTCTGCCCCTGTAAACCATTTCCTTGATAATAAACTTCTCTCTTACGTATATGCTTATATATATTTCACTGGTTTTCCTTCTCTAGAAAACACAGACTAAGACATGTGGAACTGAGAGAGTGAGGTTCTAGGAAAACAAAATTATAAGGATGAGTTTTCTAAACTGATTCTCAATTCTGACTAATTTTGAAGGCACTGATATAGGGTGGAGGCATGTCTGACCTCCACTTCATTGGAATCATCCTTGAGCTGATTTTGAGTTTAGTCCTCTTTGACCCTTGTGGAGTCAGAGGAAGTCAGACATGGTCCCCACTTTACTTAAGCAGTTGGAGCAAGAGTCATTGCACTGGTTCAAGATATATGCAGTTTTATAAGAGAAAGAATAAAGGTACATGGAGTAAAATATTTCAGCAATAGGGAGAGTTGCCTAAAACAAATGATGTCACACTGGTTAAACAGGATAGCTGATCAAGGTGGATTTCAGGAATCCTGGAACCATGTCAGAGGCCCAAGGCCATAAGTATATGTAAAGGGTAAGTTCTGGGGAGAAGAAAAGATTGAATTTGAGTGCTTTAAAAATGGTTTATGTGTTTGACTGCCTTATGGCTATTGATTTCTCCTACCTATAATTGTAAAATAGACATACTTGGGTGATGGAAAAGAATATTGAGAATCATGATTATAGAGAGATTGCAAGCCCACCTTCAGTCTATACTTGATTGGATTTGCTAAAAGGGGATGTAGATAAAGGCATGAAGTAGCTGGCTTACAAGCTTTCGTGGGTGTGCTTAGTTTTAGAATAAAAGGACAAAGGTGAATAGTCACAGCATAGTTTTCCTCTTTTCCAGATGGGTCTGATGAAAGGGAATAGGGGGATGATGCTGATAGGACTTTATGATTTCAATTGTGAGTAGAATTAATTGTGATTGTCAAAACCATAATTGTAGACGACATGTAACTAAAAAGAGGGAGTGATTATCTTTCATTTCAGGAACAGATTATCCCAGGACCGTCATTAAGTAAGAGCAAGAGTGAAACATGAGATTCCTGCCTAGAAAAGTGGCAACAGCAGACATGGTTCCAGAGACAGTGGCATGGAAAGACAGAGCCCATGTGGACTTCAGGTCAATGGACTGACTGGAACTGTGTGCCTATGAGTAGAAGGCTGGCTGCAGAATGTGCCTTTTGGAAATGTAAATGAATATATACATATATTTTGTTTTGTATGGTTGCATCAAATATGTTTGCTGTGTTTATTTGTGACATAAGCTATAAATAGGGCCAGTGCATTTTCGGTTATAAGGGTTTTAGTTATATCATATAAGGCACAAATATGACTTTATAATTTTCTTTACTTAGAGATTATGCATATAGTTTATAGTTTTCAAATCAACAAGGATGGACTTTAATGGTTAGGGTTCTGTGTCAACTTGACTAGACAAGGATTTCCAGAAGTTTAGTAGTTGGCATGTGCTTGTTCCCATAGTGATGAAACCTAATATAGGCATAGTTAGTTAGCTCGGTGATGAGTAGCTATAAGTCGCCAATCAAATGAAGGGAAAGGGTGTGACCTGTTCCCAAAATAATGAACACACAGGATGGAAATCTCTCTCTCTTCCCTTGTGGACCGGGGACTTTGCAATTGTGATCTCTTATAGCAGAAAGCCTCATCTTTCTCCCGCAGAACTGCTGGTAGTTTCAAACTGCTGACCTTCAGGTTTGCAGCCTGATTCGTAACCACTACACTACCACAGGTCCATATATATATATAAAACTAGCAATGTGTATACATCTTTATTTCATTTTTAGAGGTTTTTATCAAGTCTAGCTCTGGCAGTGTAGTGGTTATGAATCGGGCTGATAACCTGAAGTAAGCAGTTCGAAACTATCAGCAGTTCTGTGGGATAAAGATGAGACGTTCTGCTCCCATAAAGATTTACAGCCTTGGAAGCCCTGTGCAGGGTCACTATGAGTCGGAACCGACTCCACGGTACTTAACAATCAAGTCTAGCAACAATATTGAGGACTAAGATCTGAAGAAAACAATTTACTTGATTTTGTTGTTATTACATGCCATGGAGTCAGTACCTGCTCATAGTGACCCTGTATAGGGTTTTAAGGGGCAGCTGTTGGGTTTGAACTACCAACCTTTCAGATAGAAGTTCTGTGCTTTTCCTACAGCATCACAACAGATTATAAGATCCAGAAAATGTGACAAATAGAACATTCTGGATAACCACTATGTCTGCTAAATTATGTTGATATTATAATTTTCATTTTCTTGTTTGTTCCTTATAGCAGCATTTCCATCTTGGCACTTAAGCAGATCACTTCACTTATTATGGTTGGTTCACAGTTGATTCCACTCTTTTACTTCCTGTTTTTACAATTTGCCAGCCAATCAAAGATATCTGTGGTTTTAAAGCATGTGTCAACTGAACAGATATCTAGAATAAAATACACATGTACATCCAAAAAGACCTCTGTCAAAACCAGTAAGATTGCATAAGGCAGAAAACCCGGATGGCATTTTTAACAGAAAAAAAAAGTCAGAAATTAGTTTATTCTGTGTAATATCCAATCCTTAATAAACCATGTCTTATCTCCTTTGGCCAGTCTTTAATTGGTAAGGGTCCAAGGTAAGGCAAACGAATGCAAAGAAACCTGTCTGCTTGGCTTTATACATCAGCAAGATAGCCCTATCATACATCAACGGACAGGCTTCAAGTTGACAACAGGAAAAATGTGACTCAGCTTACACAATAGGGGAAGTCCCAGTATTGGGCTCAAACAACAGGCCTGTCATTTTACTGCTTTGATGTCCTGTTTTTACCATTTTTGAAGATATGCAGGAGCTAAAGATTCAGCATTCTTCTCTGGGACCTTAAAAACAAACAGAAAGATGCAAACCACTGCCATAAGTTAGTTCAGACTCATAGCAACTCTATAGGACACAGGAGACCTGCCCCATAAGGTTTCCAAGGCTGTAAATCTTTATGGAAGAAGACTGCCACATCTTTTTACTATCAATTGAGCACTTTAATCAATGTACCACAGGACTCTTTGGGGCCCAAAATAGGGACTCTGACTTTAGTATTTAGGGAGAAACATTACTTAAGGGTGAAAGCAGAAGAAATAGTGGGACTTTGTGGTCTAGCTGCAATAAAAACACCTTAAATTCTTGGAACACCTTATTTGGGAATGGACTCAGGATAGATTCAGTTACAAAATAAACAAAACCCAAAACAAGCCTACTGCCACTGAGTTGATTCTGACTCATAGGGACCCTATATAGGGTATATGAAGCTTTATGGGAGCAGATAGCCTCATCTTTCTCCCTCAGAATGGCTGCTGGGTTTTAACTGCCAACCTTGAGATTAACAACCTGGTACTTACAACGTAAAAGCAGCATTAATTCCCTCTTAGAATAATGCCACTTTTTAGCAAAACAAAAAAGGTAGCCTGTGAGGGGTTTATTTACTTCCTCTTCCCCTATATATATATATATATATCTGGAGTCATGTGGTGTTGTGGACTAATGCGCTGGACTGCAAAGTTGTTTTGAACCACAAGGTCACCAGTTCAAGCTCAGCAGCTGCTCCTTGGGAACCCTATACAGGGTTACTAATGAGTGGAACTGACTCAACGACACTTAATAACAACAACAACATATAAACATCTGCAATTCTGTCTGCAAAAGAGAATTCCCATTGCAAAGGAGAGATAGCAGTAATTACCTGAGCATTGATGAAATAAAAAAGTACTAAACACTATTTATATGCTTTACATATTATGTACTATCTGAGTTTTTGGGAACCATAACTTCAGGGCTATAAGGTTGGAAAAAAAAAACACCTTTCTTTCTCTGGCAGCTTAGTTTTAGCTTTTATCAAATAAGACCACCAACACAAATGGGCAGAACTCACTGAGGAGTCAACATCAGAAATAGCCTGACCATCAAATGAGCCATGCTATTTGGAGGTGATCTCCAACAATCATGCTGAACACAATTATACTCTGGGCTTAGTCACAGCCTCAAAACTTCAACTCACTTCACTGTTTCCAGGTTTTCTTCATTGACTTCTGTGATATCTCCATTTTTTTCATTAATATATGTGTTATAGTGCTAATATGGTAAATGTGGGTGGTTGGGTCTTTCAGTGAAACACAGACTTATTAACAGGTACTGTGAGGAGTGGCTACATGTTACTAGCATTCAAAAGTTTTAGGGAAAGGACATTAACTGTCATAATCATCAATAAAAACATTGATTTTCTGAGGTCTCACCCTTTTTGACTTTACTGAAAAAAATGTTCATTGTTTTTGACTGAATTATTTCTACGCTATGACAAACATATTTTGCTGTTCTTTTGTAACTTGTGATTATTATGGGTTAGCTTGTGGTATTTTAAAGCCCCAAGTGATTATTAAGAATGATGTCTTACTACCGATCGAAACACATCTTACTCATCCTGTCTGAAACTTGTCAATCACTTAATAAACATTTTCAGTTGAATGAATATATTTTCAACCATGTTTTGGTTCATTAAGTTTTCTTTGAAAATACCCCAAGGGATAGAGAAATGTAATGTAGTAAGACTAGTATAATCTTAGAATTAAAACAACAAAATTCCTTTCCCTTTCCTGGTCCAGAAATGATGGTTGCAGTTTCTATTCTGTGGTCACCACAGAAATTGAAAATGAAGAAAAAGAGTGAGTCAAAATAGTCTTCAGTGGTAGTAAACCTTTAAATGCTAGGTTTATGTGAATATTTAACTACATGAAAGAAAATTAAGGAAATGGGAAAGGTTTTACTTTATACTAGCTGCAAGATTTCCAGAACCTTTCTTGATATGAGATTAGAATGAAACTTTGGCTGCTCCCCACCCCCACATCATTCCTGAGTGCTGTGTTTCTTCTATTTTCTCTGTTCCTGTTCTTGGTCTCTCACGTCACACAAGAGTAGCAGAATGACTAAAACCTTACTCACAGAATTTATAGTGTGAGCCAAAAGCAAGTGCTCTGGCAGCTCAGCAAATTTACCACAGCTTCTGAGTCCTAAAGGTCTCTGACTGAAAGTCCTCTATAGGGCTGGGGTAAGAAAGTGTGACCCATCTCTTCCCTATACACACTTGGCTAATTCCATGACTTTCTTCAAGTCTGATTAATCAAAGCTTATCTTCTCCTGGAAACTCACCTGGATTATTCTACTTAGTATTGAAACATGCCTATGCCCAGTCCTGAAACTTGGCACTCCTGATCTTTTTTACTCTACTTTTTATCTTTTCTGTAGTGTTCATTCAGTCTCTGGATGATCACACTTGGTGATGTGGAAGATCAGTGAAAAAGAGGAAGGCCCCCAATAAAATGCAATGGGTTCAATGTAACAATTGTGAGGATGGTGCAGGACTGGGTAGTGTGGGACTGTTGTGCATAGGGTCGTCATGCATGAAGACCTACTCAAAGGCACCTAACAACAATGAAGCACTTATCACCTTCTAATATACTAATCTACTTATTATATGTTTATGTTCTAGTCCTGCCTCCCACTTGACTGTAAGCTCCATATGGGATAGAACTCTTACTTTGCCTACTAATGTATCCCAAGAACAGTGTCTGGCATGCAGTTGTTGTTGTTAAGTACCGTGGAGTCGGTTGAGACTCATAGTGACCCTGCACAGGGTTTCTAAGGCTGTAAATCTTTACAGGAGCAAAAAAACTCATCTTTCTCCTACGAAACAGCTGGTAGTTTTGAACTGCCGCCTTGAGGTTAGCAGCCCAATTTGTAACCAATACGTTACCAGATACTCAATAAACATGTATAAAGTATATGAATATGTTAATTCATTGCCACTCTTTTGATATTTTGATTGGGGCAGTGAAACTGTAAATAGAATTTCATACATTCTATAAAAGAATTATAATTCAAGTCATGTTATATAATCATTGTTGTTAAGTGCTGTCAAGTTGATTGCGACTCATAGCCACCCTGTATAGGATTTATGAGGAACAGCTGGTGAGTTTGTAGGGTTGATCTTGCGGTTCAAACTGACCTTACAGTCCAGGACATGAACCCACAGTGCCACACCAGGACTCTATACTCATTTGTTGTTGTTAAGTGCCGTTGGGTCGATTACGACCCATAGAGACCCTGTCTAGGGTTTTTGAGGAGCAGCTGGTGAGTTTCAACAGCCGACCTTGCAGTTTAAATGGCTTAGCAGTATGGTGCATTAACCCACAGCGCCGCACCAGGACTCCTTTGTTGTTGTCGTTATTATGAAATGTGGTCGAGTCAGTTTCGAACCATAGCGACCCTGTGTAGGGTTTCCAAGGAGCAGCTGGTGAGCTTGAACCGCTGACCTTGCAGTTCAAACGGCTTTGCAGTCTGACGCATTAACCCACAGCGCTGCACCAGGACTCCTTACAGGATGTTAAATACAAACAAAATAAATCAAGGAGCAGTTAAATTCAATTCATTAAGATTTTTAAAAAATGTCCAGTCTATCATTAATATCACATGCTAGTAAAATTTAGTACATTGACAGGGAACTGCCAGAGGCTCAAGCTGGATTCAGACTATGGAACGAGCGATATCATTGCTGACGTCACATGGACGTTGGCTGAAGGCAGACAACACCAGAAAGCTGTTTACTTATATTTTATTGACTACGCAAAGGCATTCGACTGTGTGGATAGTTATGGACACTATTGCGAAAAATGGGTATTCCAGAATACTTAATTGTGTTCATTACGAAATTGTACGCAGACCAAGACGCAATAGTTCGAACAGAATAGTGAGATACTGAATGGTTTAAAATCAGGAGAAGTGTGTGCAAGGGTTGTATTCTTTCACCATACTGAGTAAATAAACCAAGAAGCCAGATTGTATAAAGAAATACATGGTATTAAGATTGGAGGAAGACTCAGTAACAACCTGTGATAGGCAGATGATACAACCTTGCTTGCTGAAAGCAAAGTGGACTTAAAATACATACTGATGAATACCAAAGACCACAGCCTTCAATATAAGTTGTACTTCAATGTAAAGAAAACAAAATTCACTGGATCAATAAACAACTTCATGATAAATGGAGAGAAATTTGAAGTCATTAAACACTTCATTTTATTTGGATACACTATCAACACTCATGGAATTATCACTCAAGAAATCAAACATGTTGCACTAGGCAAATCTACTGCACAAGACCTCTTTGATGTGTTCAAGAGTAAAGATGTCAGATTGAGGAGTAAGATGTTTCTTTCTGACTCAAGCCATGGTTTCTTCAGTTGTCTCAAATACATGTGAAAGTGTGACAATGAATAAGGAAGACCATAGAAGAATCGATGCATTTGAGTTATGGTGTTGGAGAAAAATATTAAAAGCACCATGAACTGCCAGAAGAATGAACAAATCTGTACTTGAAAATATACAGCCAGAATGCTCTTTAGAAGCCAGGATGGTTAAGACTTCGTCTCTCATACTTTGGTTGTATTATTAGGAGGAACCAGTCCCTGAAGAAGGATATCACGCTTGGTAAAGTGAAGAAGAGGAAGACTCCCAACAAGATGGATTGGCAAAGTGGCAGCAGCAATAATAGGCTTAAGTGTAACAATGATTGCAAGGATGTTACAGGACAATGCAGTGTTTCTTTCTGTTGTGTTACGGTCTCTGTCAGAACTGACTCAGTGGCACTTAACAACAACTCTATCACAAGAACTATACCAGGCACTGCAGAGACAGAGATGAAAAAGATATTGCTTTTTAAATCAAGTAGTTAGAAAAATAGATGAACAAACAATGCCCAATGGTACTGTGTGGTCAGTGCTAAACTAGAAGAATACGCTAAGAACAGTGGAATGAGAAGGCTTGGAAAACTTGTGAGTGCTCTGTTTTAGTAAGGTAGTCAAAGTAGATCATAGAAGAAGGATGATGGCTATAGAGACACCAAGAATGGAATCTAGATGTTCTGGAGTCATTGAGACTGTGCGAACCCCTGAAATTATTTCCCTGAAACCAAGAAAATCCACTGAAGTCTTCTTAAAACTAAACAATGCTTTAGTTTAACAAGTGAAGAATGTCTGCTTTCATCATTGTGCTCTTTTAAAATCTAAGTTTGTTGCTATTAAATGCTGTAGAGTCAGTTCTGACTCATAGCAACCCTATATAGGGTTTCCAAGGAGTGGCTGGTGCATTTGAACTGCCAACTTTGATGTTCACAATGACCTTGTAGTCCAGTGAATTATTCTGCAGTACCACACCAGGACTCGAAAATCTATCTATTGTTGTTGTTAAGTGCTGTCGAGTTGGTTCCAACCCCTACTGGCCTTGTATAGTGTTTCTGTGGAGCAGCTGGTGCTCTTGAACCATCAACCTTGCAGTTCAAAGAGTCTTTGCAGTCCAGTGCATTTACTCATAGTGCCACACCAGGACTCCAGGTTGGAGAGAATTGTTGTGAAAGTCAAAGAATGTAGTCATTGTTACTGAATTTTACATGTAGAAATTGTTGAACTATGCATGTTCAATTAGGTATATTCTCAATAACACCACCAAATACAGTTTTCAAAAAGATCTGTCTATATGGGATCAAAAAGGAGTCCAAGTAGTGTAGTGGGTTACGATTTGGTCTTCTAACCACAAAGTTAGCAGTTTGAATCTATTTGTAAAGATTTACAAAATTAGAAACCCTACAGGGTTGCTATCACTTGGAACTGACTCAGAAGCACACAGCCATCACAACAGCCATATGGGATCAAATTGACAGCAACAGCTCAAAAGATTACATAGGAATCTTAAAGGACAATGAGTTTATGTTAATAGGGGAGGAACAGCTTGGAAAAGGTGGGAGAGAATGGTTGTGCCACCCAAAGAATGTAGCCCGTGTCACTGAATTACACATGTCGAAATTGTTGAGCTGTACATGGTCTATTAGGTGTATTCTTTTTTTTTTTTTTTTTTTTGGTATATTCTTAACAACAACACCAAACATAAATTTCCCCAAAAAAAACGACTATTAGCTTTTCCTTTCTCATCATAGCCCTTTCCCACTTTTTAGTGCTGCAAATAAATAAGGAAGATTAGAGAAGAGTTGATACCTTTAAATTATGGTGTTGGTGAAGAATAATGAATATACAATGGACTACCAGAAGAACAAACAAATCTATCTTGGAACAAGTAGTCAGTGTCACTTGGAACGCTCCTTGGAAGTATGAATGGCAAGACTTCATCTCACAAAGTTTGAATATGTTATCAGGAGGGAGCAGTCCCTGGAAAGGGCCATTCTGCTTTTATAAAGTAGAGGGCTTTTGAAACAGACAAAGCTCCTCCACAAAATGGATCAGCACAGCAGCTGCCACAGTGGGCTCAAACATAACTAAAATTTTAGGTATGATGCAGGACTGGGCAGTGTTTTCTTTTACTGTAGATATAGTCACTATCAACTAGATAGCACATAACAACAAAAACAGTATTGCAAGTAGAACTGGCAAGTTAATTTGGATAAATAAATTGATAAATAATTGATACTTGCCTGCTGAGTTTCTTGGCTTCCAATTCTCTGGTCAGCCAAAGCATAGGCTTTCTTCCCTTTCCTAGTAATAGTTACTGTTTTAAGTCTCACAAAGCATATACCTGCCCTGTCTGTTCAGTAGGGTTCTGAATCAGTGTGGTCTCTTCTTTGTTAGCTTCTCACACACTTCATCTTCCCTTCTATCATTCTACAAGAATAGTCTGTTTTGCATTTTCTTGGTATTGCTTTACTCCTATTTATCTGTACCTTGAATTGTCTATTCTGAATGAGAAGCAGATGTCGATGACTCATCAGTACCATCATTATGACTTTCTTTTTGCCCATGATAATTTCAGATTCCTGGCTTAGATGTTTCTTACCACTTCTGCTTCAGATGAATCATATGACTTCAGGCAGTGGATTAGAACCACTGTTTTTTATGCTCTACCCAGTTCTGGGTAATCTCTCCTAAGTCTCATGGATATTTAGAAGCTATGCTGCTGGATAGACCCCTTCCAGCAAGATGAATGGGAGGAGTTATGCTTATGCAATATCTCATTTCTGTTGATATGATGATCATTACATTACATATTTAAAAGTCACCCAAAGGCTTTATTGCTGAAGACTTTAAGCACATCTTAGGCATATACCCCTATTTATTGTGTTCTCTGTAACTTGAGAAAGTCAGTAACAAATGTTGTTGTTGTTGTTAGGTGCCATCGAGTCGGTAGTGCCTCATAGAGACACTATGCACAACAGAATGAAACACTGCCCGGTCCTGGGCTACCCTCACAATTGTTGCCATGCTTGAGCACATTGATGCTGCCACTTTGACAATCCATCTCACTGGGGGTATTCCTCTTTTTCTCTGACCACCCACCTTACCAAACATAACATCCCTCTCAAGTGACTGGTCCCTCCTTACAATATGTTTGAAGTATGAAAGATGAAGTCTGACCATCCTGGCCTTCAAGGAGCACTCTGGCTGTACTTCCAACACAGATCTGTTTGTTCTTTTGGCAGCCCATGGTACTTTCAATATTCTCCTCCAACACCATAACACAAATATATCAGTTCTTCTATGATCTTCCTTATTCACTGTCCAACTTTCACATGCGTATGAAGTTATTGAAAATACCATGGCTTGGGTCAGGTGCACCTTAGTCCTCAAGCTGACATCTTTATTCTTCAGCACTTTAAAAAGGTCTTGCACAGCAGATTTACCTAATGGAATACATTGTTTGATTCTTGACTGTTGCGTCCATGAGTGTTGATGGTTGATCCAAGAAAAATGAGGTCTTTGACAACTTCAGTCTTTTCTCCATTGATAAGAATGTTGTTTATTGGTCCAGTGGTGAGGATTTTTGTTTTCTTTACATTGAGATGC
>NW_006408803.1:1282913-1290472 GCF_000296735.1 Chrysochloris asiatica
AAGATGGAGGGTCAGAGAAAAAGAGGAAGATCCCTAACGAGATGGATAGGCCAGGTGACATCATTGATGGTGTCAAGTGTGGCAGTGGTAGTGAGGTTGGCCCAGGATCGGACATTGTTTTGCTCTGCTGTTCATGGGATCGCTATGAGGTGGTTACGACTTGATGGCACCTGACAACAACAACAATCTATCAATGAGAATTATTGTAGGATGATTAGAGTAGTTGAGTTTTTTAAACTTAAGAAAACTGTGCAAATGTTGTTGTTAGTTAATACTGTTGAGTTCCCTGATTCACAGTGGTGTCATGAACAACATAGGATTTTATTGGTTGATTTTTTAGAAGTAGATTTCCAGGTCTTTATTCTTATTGTCTTCATCCAGAAATTCTGCTGAAATCTGTTCACTATCAACAATATATATACCTTCATTGACAGACAAATGGTGGCTGCTCATGAGGTACATTGGTTGAAAATTGTACTACAAGGTTGTTGGTTCAAAACTACCAGCTGTTCCTCAGTATTTGCTCCTGTAAAGATGTAGTCTTAGAAACCCCATATAGGTCACTAGGAGTCAGAATTGACTGGATGGAAGTGGTTTTGGTTTGTTTGTTTTTTATCCCTTATAGAAGAGCTCTGATGGTACAGTGAGTTAAGCATGGGCTGCTAACAGTAAAGTTTGGTTGTTTGAACCCACCAGATACTCCACAGCAGCAATATGAAGCCGTTTGCTTTTATAAAGATTTAGACTCCAAAACTCTATGGAGCAGTTCTATTCTGCCCTAGAGGATCACTATGAGTCAGAATTGAGTTGGCTGATGTTGTTAAGTGCTGCTGAGTGGGTTTTGACTCATAGTTACCCTGTCTAGGGTTTCCGTGGAGTGATTCATGAGTTTGAACCACCAACCTTGTGGTTCAAACTGACCTTGCAGTCCAGTTCATTATCCGGAAATGCCACACTAACAGTAGGTTTTTATCCCACATAGAGGTGAAAATTCTACAACTGAACTAGCACTGCCTCCAATTTAACTGTAAGGGAACACTTCCTAGAAGTACACTGAGTAAGCACTTATCTATAGGGAATAATTCAAGGGATTCTTCATCAGTCTCTTGTGGATGCCTCAACAATAGTATTGGTCTTCACAAGCAATAGTATAAAAATGACTTGGTCCAGAAATGTCGTCTTTGTTGTTGTTATGTCATATTGAGTTGGAGTGGCTGCTGGGCTTGAATCAATGCCCATGTTTATCCTACAGCACCTCACCACGACTCTGTATCTTCTTAGAAAGCATATATTAATTGGAACGGAGGAAGTATACTGATAAATTTTTTTCAAGGCTTTTCTTTTATAGACCTTTGCTACTTTGGAGAGACTATAGGTATAATCCATGGGTATAGGCAGAATTTCCCTAGTAATTTTATATGGTTTTCTATATGACCTATACCCCAACCTCAGCTATAATTGTCTCTACCCATATCTTGTTTAGCTTTGTTTTATGGATTTTTTTCCTACCCAAAATAACATATTACTTAGTCTTTTTTTTATCTGCCTCCATCACTATAGTGTAAACTCTTTTTTTAGAAAAATATTTTATTGTGAATTATGTGATAATTTACATCGAAGAACATTAGTTTTACAACCATCCTATGATATATCGTTTCGTTACCATGGTTACAATCCCCGCATGCATCATCAACCAACCAAAGGGTGTACCCTGCAATCCTGCTCCCCAGTCATCAGCACACAGCCTGTCTCCCTTTCTGGGTGTAGCATCCCCAGCCACTCTCTCCATGTCATCGTCTCTGCCTCCACCCCTGGCATCACTGTTTCTCTGGGTAGGGTCCGGCACTCCGCTCTTCTCCCTTGATGATCCCAGGGCCCTCCGCTCCTGGACTACAAAGTCAATCACTCTCCTTCTTTGCTACAAAACGTCTACCTTTATATTTCCAACCCTCACAATCAGTCCTGATAACAATTATTCACTATTGTACCACAAAAGACCTATCCCCATCTCTTTCATCAGCCCCACCCAGACAGATTGAATACTACTTAGTGGAGATTCTACCTTCCTCCATGCCCTCTGGATCTACACTACCACTCGAAAGCTTGTAAGCCAATCACTTCTTGCCTTTGTAGCCCCTTCCCCCAATTTTGGGTAGCCAATGTCCAAGTTGCCCATCCCTGTCTACTCTGTGTATAGAAGGGTGGGAATGAGCTAGCTGTAAAGATTTGTCCCTCTTTTGAGCTATTGCATCCATAGATGTAGGCCAAGTTCATCAAATTGTATCAGATTACTGATTTTTTCCTCTTCTTTCTTCTTCTAGTTGAGCTCTGATCATCCAGTTATTGAAGCCAGGTCAAAGGGGTACTATCTGTAAGTGTAGTTGTTCTTATATATATGCCCTTTCTTCTTTATCAGCTGGATGAGTCACTCTCCACTCTAGTCCCTTCTGGCTACGTCACTGACTCTGGGTCCAAGAGTCTGGCCCCAGGTCTTGACACACTGCTGTCCAACCAGGTCTCCACCTGGGTTCACAGGAGTCTATTAAACACTGTAGGGCTTAGCTCACAGTTCCATTGCTGTTTTCCCCTAACTCCTGCTTATTGTTGACGTATGTGGTCACCAAACAAATCGCATGTCTGCTTGTGTATTCACATTGAGTTTTAGTCTTGGAAGGGAGTTTGCCCAGAGGGAACCCAACCACTTGCCTTGATGTCTCCTGAGCAAGCAACTTGCTTGTTCTTGTAGTGATCAGTTGGACTGCCATTATTTTGTATTTTTCCTTTTGGTCTTTCTTTCAAGAAGTATCTTCAGTTCTTCTAGCTGCTCCAGGCTGGTCTACTTGTCATTTCCAGTGGAAATTTCCCACCTCAGAAGATTCTGAATGGGGTTCAGGATTCCACCTCTGGTCTTATGTAATGCAGAGGCTCCGTAGGAAGCCCCCTTCACTGGGCACGTTGTAGACCCATTTTAGGTATTCCAATCTGTTATAGGCAGAAGACAGACTTATAAGCTTTCTATGGTGATATTTCTGGCCATTCCTTTCTCTCCCCATCAAGTGTCTATTTTATAATGGTATGCCATGGAAACAAAGATTCAAAAGACAGCCAAACGTCTTAACATTATTTCTCCCCTTTCCAACAATGTCTCAATCCCTGTACCCCAGATCCCTATTGTTCCAAGGTTGTGCATACATCATTATTTACCTCTGTCCCACTTAGCCCATGCAAACCTGCCTAATTGTTTTACCACCCCCCTTGTTCTTCCATTTTCCTCACCCTTCTTGTGTATTGCCCCCCTCCTTAGCACCCAAACTAGCCTGTATTCCCTACCCTGTGCTTCACCTTCCCCTCCCTCCCCTCACCCTACCCCCAGATCCCCATAGCCAGCAAAGAATTTCCCTTCCCCCACTTTAATATGGGTTCTTTTTCTTAGTCTTTTATAGTAGTGGTCCTATGCAGTATTTCTCCTTTTGTGACAGATTAATTTCACTCACCACAATGTCCTCAAGTTTCATCCATGTTATTCAGTGGCTTGCAGCTTCCTTGTTAGTCAAGGTAGCATAATATTCCATTGTGTGTATGTACCACAGTTTATTTATCAATTCTTCAGTTGATGGGCACTTGAGACATCTCTTTCTTTTTGCTTTTGTAAATAGTGCTGCTATGAACATTGGTGTGCATATATTTACTTGTGTTCTGGATCGTATTTCTTGTGGGTAAATAACAAGTAGACAAATTGTTGGATCATAAGGTATCTCTATTTCCAACCTTCTGAGGAAGCACCATATTGCTTTCCAGAGAGGTTGGACCATTTTGCTATCCCACCAGCAATGCAGGAGCGTCCTAGTATCTCCACATCCCCACCAGCATTTATTGTCCTCTGCTCTTTTGATCTTTGCTGTTATTGCTGGTGTGAGATGATATCTCATTGTTGTTTTGATTTGCATTCTCTGATGGCTAGTGATTGTAAACATATCTTCATGTTTGTTGGCTGCCTGGATCTCCTCCTTGGTGAAGTGTCTGTTCATGTCTTCCATTCATTTTTTAATTGGGTTATTTGTCTTTTTCTTGTAAAGGTGTTGTAGTTTCCTATATATTTTAGAATTGAGTTCCTTGTCTGATGTGTCATTGCAAAATATTTTTACCCATTCTGGGGGTTCCCTTTTTACTCTTCTGGTGAAATTCCTTCTCAGGCATTTCCAAGGCCTGCCCTCCTTCCAGAATGCAGTCCAAGTCTACCTCTAGGTCATTTGTCTCATACATTTTCTCTTGTTTCTGTATATGTGCTGATAATGGTCATCTGCTTTTGCTTCTTGGACCTGTTTAGTGTTTATTTGTGGCTGTAATACTTAATTGACTGTGTGTTTTGGTATTTTTTTATTATTTTTTATTTCCTCCAGGTAGATATGATCAGGATGTGGGCTTCCCTTTTCACTCTACTTATTGCTTAACTCAGAATAGTTTTCACAGGTGTTGTCTGTGTCCTTGGTGTATGGCTGTTGTTATTGGTTCTTTCCTGGATATTGGTGTTTTATAGAGTGTGATTGTAGCTTGACTATACGGCAACAGTTGCTGTCTCTTCTTGGGTAATATAGGGAGAGAATGAGTGCCTCAAAGGTAAAAGGGGGAGCATAAAACAGCAACAGCAAAACAAACAAACAAAAACACCCAAACAACAACAACATCAAAACTAGGTTGGATACTGTAGTCTATAGTTGCAGAAAGGGCAGAGTAGGGAGAGAAGAATTCTGTGGTATTGTATTGGTATTCTGTGATATTGCTGAAGAGGAACTTCACTGTACCTCTACCTTATCTGCCATCAAGCCCCACCTTGAAAGCTTTGTTCTAAACTCTTTTAGAGTAGAAACTAGGCCATGAATTATTACTGGCACAGAAATCAGTGTGTGATACATATGAGCTATGTGGTATATCTCTCATCAATCTTTTTATTGTACTGTGGTAGATTGTGTGTTGATATGATCCTGGAAGCAGGGTCACCCATGGTGGAAAGGTTAGTTCAAATATCAGCAGGTCACCCATGGTGGAAAGGTTTCAGTAGAGCTTTCAGACTCAGGCAAACCAAGAAGCAAGGCTCAGTGATCTATTTCTGAAAATGAGCAGTGAAAATCCCATGAATTATAAGAAAGTATTGTTCAATATAGTATCAGAAGATAAATCTCTTAGGTTAGAAGGCACTCACAATATACAGTGACTGCCACAAGGGAATGGAACATGCTCCTGACTATGAAGATAGTGCTGGACTGGCAATGACAAATAACAACAACAATAGCAGGTATTCTATAAATATTTGAAAAAGCAAATAAAGGAGTGTCATGACATGAAAAAATAGTTCTGTGCATAAAGTCATTTAGAAAATACTGGGCTAACAAAGTTAAACAGTTTTATCTGTAGGACTTGTTGGGCTTTTATACTACTATAGAACTTGTTGGACATTTTTATAAATGAATGAATATTATGAATCTTAAGATAGTGACAGAATATGCTGTGTTTTTCCAAGTTCTTTGATCATAAAACTTTTTCTGGGGGGAAGAGGTAGTATTTTCCTGATGTAATTTAAGATAAGTACATTTCAATGGAGAGACAAAATAGGGACCTCTTGGAGAGGTTTCTTCAGTAGCAGAAAGACATATTGGTATGCTTTAGGGATTTTTCTGTTGCAGATCCTAGAAGGCAGTTCAGAAAAGCAGATCTTAGGCATTGGAGATCTGGACATGATGGATGAATGGAGATAGAATGTTGAAGAGGGGTGGATTTGCGTAGATGAATTTTAACTGCCTCATTATTTTACCTAGGAGTGGGATTTTATTAGGTAAAATACTAGTCACTGATACTGAAGATTTACTTCCATTCTTTACACATGCTGGAAAATTCATAGACTCACCAGATGAAATTTGGCAACAATAATTCTTGATCCTACAGTGAAATTAAAATTTTAAATTAAATTTAAAAAGTCTTAAAAAGACTTTTTACAACAATAGAAAGGTACATACATACATAAGCTTATAGAATGATGAATGATTGGTTTTTTGTTGTGTGTGTGTGTGTGTTTTTTTTTAACAAAAAACACATTCATGCAGTCAGTAATCTGAAAAAGAAATAATATTTTCAGAAGTCCAGACGTTATCTTTAATCAGATTTTACAAAATTGTTGATTTTCGGAATCTTTATACTTGTCTGGACTCCTGGTATGGCGCTGTAGGATCAGCACTGGATTTTGAACCACAAAGTCAGCAGTTAATACCCAACAGCTGCTCCATAGAAATCCTACACAGAGTTGTTAGGAGTCAGAACCAATTCAACAACACTTGTTCTGTATTCTTTTTTGGTAATCTGTTTATTTTCATTCTTTGTATTTAATTTGTTATTCTTTTTTCTAGTTTTATTTTGAAATACAAGGGGGCTTCTAAAAGTTCATGGAAAATGAAATTATAAGATAATGGGATCTTTTCATGAGCTTTTCGAAGCCCCCTCATACTTAAAAGTCATTATATTTCAGTTATTCTTTTAAAAAATGTTCATTTAAGCTTATACAATTCTAATACTTTTCGACCTTCATTCCACATATTTTAATGCATCATATTTTTATTATCCTGGTGTGGCACTGTAGGATAAGCACTAGATTGCAAGGTCAGTTTGAATCTTAAGGTCGGTGGTTCAAACTCAACAGCAGCTTCTTGGAAAACCTATACAGGTTGCTGAGCCAGAACAGACTGGATAGAACTTAACAAAGCTAATATATATTTCAAATTTTAATTGTGATTGTTTTTCCCTTTTAATTATGAATTCTTCAAAATTGTGTGACTCAATTTGCAAATTTATGGGGAACTTTCTACTTAATATTTCTTGGATTGATTCTTAGCTTAATTCATAAGTGTTAGAGAAAGTAAGCTGAATTATTTTAATCCTTTGAAATTTCTGACACTTGATTTATAGATAAGCATAAGGTCACTATGGGTTGGTACTGACTCGATGGCACCTAACAGCAACAACAACAGCAATCAGGACAATTTTGACAAAGTTTCAATATATTTATAGAAAGATGTGCATCCTGCAGTTTTTAGATCTTATGTTCTGTGTATATCAATTAGATCAAATTTGTTTATTCTTATCAGTTTTTTACATACAATTTCCAACTATTAGTGTGGTGATTGTTATGCCTATTTCAAATAATTTAGTGCTAAATTTTTTACTTTGTTATTAGGAAGTTAGATTATTAGTAACACATAAATGTTATTGTATTATTCTTTTATGAAATGAACCAATTTCAATTATAAAATTTTCCTCATATCTAGAAATGTATCTTTCTGTATTTAATTTTGTATTGGTACATTTTTTTCAGCTTTTCAAGCTGGATTCAAAAGAGGCCGTGGAACGAGAGATATCATTACTGATGTCCGATGGATCTTCGCTGAAAGCAGAGAACACCAGAAGGATGTTTACCTATGCTTTATTGACTACGTGAAGGCTTTCGATTGTGTGGATCATGACAAGCTATGGACAACATTGAGAAGTATGAGTATTCCAGAACACTTAATTGT
>NW_006408803.1:1290572-1292392 GCF_000296735.1 Chrysochloris asiatica
GTTGATCCAAGAAAAATGAAGTCCTTGACAACATCAATCTTTTCTCCATTGATAAGAATGTTGTTTATTGGTCCAGTGGTGAGGATTTTTGTTTTCTTTACATTGAGATGCAATCCATACTGAAGGCTATGGTCTTTGATCAGTAAGTATTTTAAGTCCTTCTCACTTTCAGCAGTCAAGGTTGTATTATCTGTATATCCCAGGTTGTTAATGAGTTTCCTCTAATCCTGATGCCATGTTTTTCTTCATATAACCCAGCTTCTCGGATTATTTGCTCAGCATATAGTTTGAATAAGTATGATTAAAGAATACAACCCTGTCCACACCTTTCTTAATTTTAAACCACTCAGTGTTCCCATGTTCTATTAGAACAACTGTCTCTTGGTCTATATACAGGTTCCTCATGAGCACAATAAATGTTCTGGAATACTCATACTTTATTCTTTGTGAAGACTCCGCTGCTTTCAAATGATGGAGGATGGGAAACAATGAAAAATATAGCTAACATTCTGCCTACAATATACTAGTGAACTCCTTTGGGTCACATTCATTTTTGCCTACCTGCTTCTAGCACAGTGATATGAATGTGTTGTTATTAAGTGCCGCTGAGTCGATTCCAACTCATAAGAACCCTACATACAGCAGAAGGAAACACTGCATCATCCTCACAATAGTATCTGATAAGTGTAAATTAGTGAATAAAATAACCCAGTAAAATAATAATTTACCAGCTTTATGGTATGAAGCATAGCACGAAACATGGCAATATAGTTTCTATATTTATAGGCTAAAAAAATTATGCCATCGACTATCTATCAATAGTCGATAGAGATCTAGAGTCCTGGTGTGGTGCTGTGGATTAATGTGCCAGATTCCAAGGCTGTTTTAAATACAAGAAGCAGAAAGCCTCATCTCTCAGATGACAGATAGGGTAGACGTGTAGTGAAGAGCTTGGTTAACAACAACATGGAATACCGGACAAAGAGGGCTAACAAGATACCCGACAAAGAGGGCTAACAAGATGGTGTTGGAACTCTGAAACAAATATAAAGGTATGTTTGGAGGATCGGAGGGTTTACAGCTGGAGAATTTGCAGGGAATGCAGAAATCCTTTGTTTTCTGGATCAAGACACTCAGCTGTTCCAGGATCCACCATCTTGGGAGAGAACATTTTGATTGTATCAGGATTGATAGTATCAGGAGAGAACATCTTGATTATATCAGGATTGATAGTATCAGGAGAGAACATCTTGATTGTATCTTGATTATATCAGGATTGTATCAGGATTGACATCAAAATTTAAAGTGACAGCACCGACACAAAAGCAAATGGCCACCACTCGTCTGTCTGTTGTGCTGTGGTGGATTGAGTTGCTGTGATTCTGAGGGCTCTGCCACCGGTATTTTAAATAACCAGAAGGGTCACTCATGGTGAACAGGTTTCAGATGAGCTTCCAGACAAAGACAGACTAGGAAGAAAGAGTGACGAACTACTTCCAAATCACTAGTCACTGAAAGCTCTATGAATAGCAGAGAAACACTGTCAGAGATACAGGCCTGGAAGGTGGGAAGGCACTCAGAATGCGACTGGGGAAAAAAATGCCTCCTCAAAGTAGAATTGACCATGATGACGTGAATAGAGTTAAGCTCGGGGGAGAAAAGCACACAGAACCTTCATTTGCTGATGGGCCACAACTCAAAATTAAGAGAAATAGCTGTAAACATCCATTGAAAATCAGAACATGGAATGTACGAAGTATGAATCTGGGAAAATTGGAAGTTGTCAAAAATGAAATGGAATGCATCGACATTGATATCTT
>NW_006408803.1:1294345-1297368 GCF_000296735.1 Chrysochloris asiatica
AAAAAGAGGAAGACCCCCAACGAGATTGATCAGCCAGGTGGCATCATTGATGGCATCGAGTGTGGCAGCAGTAGTGAGGTTGGCCTAGGATCGGACATTGTTTCGTTCTGCTGTGTATGGGGTTGCTATGAGTGGGTTCCGACTCGATGGCACCTGACAACAACAACAACAACACATTTTTCCAACACATTTTTTGTCCTTTTATATTGAACCTTTTTTTATGTCCTTGCAGCTAAGGTAATTCTATTTTAAGCAGAATCCATTTGGACTTTATTTATTTATTCATTTTAATCAGGTCTGTCAATATTTGTCTTGTAAATGGAATTTTGTACTTTTTGTATTTTATTAGTTAATGATATATTTTAGATAACTATCTACCACCTTACTATTTGTTTCCTATTGCACATTTTTTTTTGTTTTCTTTCATTCTTTCTCTATATTTTATTGCCTTCTTTTAATAGTTATCTTAAAGTATATTGTATACCTAGTATTTTTGTTAATTTCCAAACAAATTTTCTATTGTTAGGATTATCTTGTTGTTAGGTGCCCTGGAGTCAATTCCAACTCATTGGGACCCCATGTACAACAGAAGGGAACACTGCCAGGTCCTGCACCATCCTCACAGATATTGTTATTTCAATCCATTGTTGGAGCCAGTGTTAATCCATCTTGTTTAGGGTCTTCCTTTTCTTCTCTGACTTTCTAATTTTCCAGTCATATTCTAGGAATTGCTCCCTCCTGATAACAGTATGTGAGATGAAGTCTTACCATCCTTGCTTCTAAGGAATATTCTAGCTGTATTTCCTAAAATACAGATTTGTTTATTGTTTTGGCAGTCCATGGTATATTCTATATATGATAATTCAAATGTATCAAGTCTTCTACAGTATTCCTTCTTCATTATAGGGTTTTCACATGCATATAGGGTGACTTAAAGTACCAAGTTTGGGCTAGGTACAACTAACCTGTTGAATGAGGTGACTGAAATTACCATGACATGAGTTAGGTACACATAATCTGTTTAAATGCGTGATTGCCTCTTGGTCTATATGCAGGTTCCTTAGGAGTACAATTAAGTGTTCTGGAATTCCCATTCTTTGCAAAATGTTATCCATAGTTTGTTATGATACATACAGTTGAATGCCTTTGTATAGTCAATAAAACACAGGTAACATCTTTTGGGTATTCTCCACTTATAGCCAACAACCATCTAATGTCAGTAATGATATCTTTCTTCTCATATCCTCTTCTGAATCCTCTTCTGAATTTTGGACTGACTCATAGCGACCCTGTACAGGGTTTCCAAGGCTGTAAATCTTTATGGGAGCAGAACGCCTCATCTTTCTCCCGTGGAACAGCTAGTAGTTTCAAACTGCTGACCTTGTAGTTCGCAGCCCAATTCGTAACCACTACGCTACCAGAGCTCCTTGTTGTTAGGTGTTCTCAAATCAGTTCTGACTCACAGAAGCCCCAGGCACAAGAGAATGAAACAATGCCCAGTCCTGCACCATTTTCACAATTGTTATATACAAGCCCATTGTTGCTGCCACTGAGTCAATCCATTATGTTGGAAGTCTTCCTCTTTTTCTCTTATCCTCCATTTTTCCAACCATGATGTTGTTCTCCAGAGATGTCCCTCCTGATAATATGTCTAAAGTACAAGAGAACAAGTCTTGTCATTCAAGCTTCTAATGAGCATTCTGACTGTAATTCTTCTAGAAATCCATTGTACTTTTAATACTCTTCACTAACACAATAATCAAGATGTATTGATTGTTCTCCAGTGTTCCTTATTCACTGTTGAACTTTCATATGGGGCTAGTAAAAATAATGTAGGTAGGGTCAGATGCACCTTAGTTTTCACATTAACATCTTTTCTCTTAAACACTTTAAAGAGGTTTTTGCAACTGATTTGTTGAATGAAATGCATTATTTGATTTTTTGACTGCTGCTTCCGTGAATATTGATTGTGGTTCCAAGCATATTGAAGTATTTGACAACTTCAATCTTTTCTGCATTTATTATGATGCTACTACTTTGTCCAGTTGTAAGGATTTTTTTTTTTTTTTTTTTTTTTACATTGTGATGCAATCTGTACTGAAGGTTATAGTCTTTGATCTTCAACATTAGGTATTTCAAGTTCTCTTTCTTCCAGTAAGCAAGGTCATATGATCTGTATATTGCAAGTTGTTAATGGATCTTCCTCCAATTTTGATGCCATGTTCTTCTTCATATAATTCAGCTTCTCAGATTATTTGCTCAGTACACATATTTAATAAGTGTTGTGAAAGAATACTACCCTGATGCACAATTTTCCTGATTTTAAACCATTCAGTATCCCCTTATTTTGTTCAAACAATTGCCTCTTGGTCTATGTACAGGATCCTCTTGAACACAATTAAGTGTTCTGGAGTACCAATTCTTTGCAATGCTATCCATAGTGTGTATGATTCGATCGCCTTTGCATTGTTACTATGGTGGAAATGACTAACTGAACAGGAATGGCATAACATTCATTGTAAAAAAGAACATTTCAAGATTTATCTTGAAGTACAATACTGTCGATGATAAAATAGTATCCATATACGCCTACAAGGAAGACTAGTTAATATTATTATTTTTCAAATTTACACACCAACTACTAAAACTAGTCCTGATGAAATAGAAGAATGCTACCAACTTTTTCAGTGTGACATTGAACAAACATGTAATCAAGATACATTGATAATTACTGTGATTGGAATGTAAAAGTTGGAAACAAAGAGTCTGTAGTTGGAAAATATTACATTGCTAATAGAAATAATGCTGGAGATCACATAACAGAATTTTGGAAGACCAAGGAATTATTCATTGCAAATACCTTTTTTTTCAATGACATAAAAGGTGAGTATACACTTGGACCTCACCAAATGGAATACACAGTAATATAATTATTAATTCACTAATTTAAATATTTGAGTTCTAGAATATCCTATTGTTTTATGTATATAAGTCAGTTGTTTAAATATAATATAATTAATAAA
>NW_006408803.1:1297468-1298334 GCF_000296735.1 Chrysochloris asiatica
CTGTTTCAAAAAGTTCATGGAGAAATGAAACAAAAAGATTATGGAATTTTTCCATGAACTTTTTGAATCTTCCTTGTAATTATAGTTCTAATATCTGTGTCAACTGTGAGTATGTTTCTACTATTTTTTCCCTGTTGGTGTTATTTCTTAGGATGCCTGTTAATTTTTAAATTACACTCTGAGTAGTATGCATGAGGAATTAAAGATTTGTTAGGTAATAACTTTGTAGAAATAATGATCCATATCCTTTTATAGGCAGCTAGTGAAAGGTTCTGTCATCTTAACACTAACAGTTGATGCTGAATTTAGATAGGGTTTGGTTTCCCTCTGTTTGTCACAACTTAAAAGATGTAGCCCTGTAGCATTGTCATCTTAAAACTTTTAGTGCTTACTAGAGTTCCTCTTCTTGACTAGTACTGAAGTCCAACACAGTATTAGTCCCCTATGCATCATGAGACTGCTAATGAGTCTGCTTTCCTTTCCAGAGCTCAGAAGACACATAATGAACACTGGGTTCACTTCCCTTTCTCTGTGATTTTGACCATTCAGGTTTTGACTACTTTGGCTACCTCAAACTTCAATTTTATATCTTCGGTGTGCTGAGATTTTCATAAGCTTCACTGGTTCTTTGCCTCATACCAGTGGTTCTTTTGCTATATATATTTTTTCAGTCTTTTACCCTGTTATATTTTTGTATGAAATAGAAATGTTTTGATGGGATAGAGATACATGAAAATGTCATATCACATCTCTGTAGTTCTTTCAGTTACTACATGCCCACTCAAATCCTGTCTGCTTTTCCAATTATTTCATGTCACCAAATAGACATTTTCTGGTTTTCCTAGTTTTTTTTTTTTTTTTTTTTT
>NW_006408803.1:1299439-1310538 GCF_000296735.1 Chrysochloris asiatica
AGTGAGGTTGGCCCAGGATTAGACATTGTTTCGTTCTGCTGTGCATGGGATCGCTATGGGTTGGTTCTTACTTGATGGCACCTGACAACAACAACAAAACTTCTTTCTTAAGCCCTACACTAGACTGTGCAAAGAATATTAGAACTTAGTTATTTACATATTTTGAAAATCTTGGGAGAACTATTTAGACTCAAGGTTGTTGTGGTTGTTGTTAGGTGTCATCTAGTTGGTACCAACTCATGATGACCTTATGCACAGCAGAACGAACCACTGTCCTATCTTGGGCCAACCTCACTATTGCTGTCATGCTTGAGCCATTGATGCTGCCACTTTGCCAATCCATCTTTCTGGGGGTCTTCCTATTTTCCCTGACCCTTCACCTTACCAAACGTGATACCAAACTTCTCCAGTGACTGGACCGTCCTGACAATATGTCCAAAGTATGAGAGATGAAGTTTGGCCATCCAGGTTTCTACGGAGCACTCAGGCTGTACTTCTTCCAACACGGATCTGTTGGTTTTTTGTCAGTCCATGACACTTTCAATATTCTCCTCCAACACCATAACTCAAAAGCATCAATTCTTCTATGGTCTTCTTTGTTCACTGTCCAGCTTTCCCATGCATATAAAGTTATTAAAAATACCATGGCTTGGGTCAGGTGTACCTTGGTAATCAAGCTGACATCTTTGCTCTTCAACACTTCAAAAAGGTCTTGTGCAGTATATTTGTCTAATGCAAAATGTCGTTTGATTTCTTGAATGCTGGTTCCATGAGTGTTGATAATTGATCCAAGAAGAATGAAGTCCTTGACAACTTCAATCTTTTCTCCCTTGATAAGAATGTTGTTTATTGGTTCAGTGGTGAAGATTTTTGTTTTCTTTACATTGAGATGCAATCCATACTGAAGGCTGTGCTCTTTGATCATCAGTAAATATTTTAAAGTCTTCTTCACTTTCAGCAACCAAGGTTGCATCATCTGTATATTGCAGGTTGTTAATGAGAATTCCTCCAATCTTGATGCCACGTTTTTCTTCATCTAGCTTCTTGGATTATTTGCTCAGCATACGGGTTGAATAAGTATGGTGAACTAATACAACCTTGTTGCACACCTGTCTTAATTTTGAAACATTCAGTGTTCTCATGTTCTGTTCAAACAACTGCCTCTTGGTCCTTGTACAGATTCCTCATGAGCACAATTAACTGTTACACAATACTCATACTTTGCAATGTTGTCCATAGCTTGTCATGATCCACACAAGTGAACACCTTTGCATAGTCAATAAAGCACAGGTAAATGTTTTCCTGATATTCTCTGCTTTCAGCCAAGATTCATGGGACATCAGCAATGATATTCCTCATTCCATGGCCCCTTCTGAATCCAGCTTGAACCTCTGGAAGTTCTCTGTCAATGTATGCTTGTAGCTGTTTCTGTATTACTTTTAGTAAAACTTTACTTGCATGGGATATCAAAGAGACTGTCTGATGATTTCTGCATTCCATTGGGTCACCTCTTTTTGGAATGGGCAGAAATATGTATCTTTTCCATTATGTTGGCCAGATAGTTGTCTTCCAAATATCTTGGCATAGATGGGTGAGTGCCTACTGTGCCGCCTCACTTTCTTGAAAGATTTCAATTTTTATTCCATGAATTCCTGGTGCCTTTTTCTTTGCCAATTCCTTCAATGCACCTAGGATTTCTTCCTTCAGTATCATTGGCTCTTGATCATATGCTACCAATGAAAACAATTGAATGCCAATCATTTCCTTTTGATACATTGACTCTGTGTATTCCTTCTATCTTCTTTTCATGCTTTCTGCATCATTCAATAATTTGCCCAGGGAATCTTTCAATAACGAAAGTCGAGGCTTGAATTTTTTCTTCATTTCCTCCCTGCTTGAGAAATGTTGAGAGTGTTCTTCTTTTTTGGTTTTCTGACTCCAGATCTTTGCATATTTTGTTGTAATATTTGGCTTTATCTTCTCGAGCTGATCTTTGAGATTTTCTGTTCACCTCTTGGACCTCCTCCTTTCTTCCATTTGCTTTAGCATCTCTACACTGGAGAACAAGTTTCAGTGTCTTTCCTGACATCCATTTTGACCTTTTCCTTCTTTCTTGTCTTCTTAATGACTTTTTGCTTTCTTCATGTATGATGTTCTTGATCTCATCCCACAACTCTTCTGGTCTTTTGTCTTTAGTGCTAATGTATCAAATCTGTTCTTCAGATGATCTCTAAATTCATGTAGGATATATTCAAAGTCATATTTTGGCTCTTGTGGACTTGTTTTCAGTTTGTTCATCTTCTGTTTGAATTTGCATAAGACTCAACATATTTTTCGTGAAATGAGAACTCTATAAATATTTTGTAGATAAGCATCTTTTTCTGATGGTCAGCTTAAATAGACCTCTTCTTTCAAAATAAAGAAGTAAGATGTGCAAAATTTCCTGTGGGGGAGTTGGTCTTAGTTTGCAACTTGTTAGAAGCCTGAGCCAACTCATTTTTAATTGCTCCTTTTTTCTTTGATTCTGAATCTATACCATGCCTCATAGTAATCACTGATGGGTGGCATGAATGTAAGTCCTAACTTGATTCTTCGTACACTCCCTAGGATATAATTCTCACTTTTTTTTCATTACAGCTCTATATATCATAATTGCAAGTAGGAAACC
This sequence comes from Chrysochloris asiatica, assembly GCF_000296735.1. Lineage (NCBI taxonomy): Eukaryota > Metazoa > Chordata > Mammalia > Afrosoricida > Chrysochloridae > Chrysochloris > Chrysochloris asiatica. The sequence continues at coordinate 1,302,108 of NW_006408803.1, forward strand.
CAATTCTATTCAGTCTCTCCATCATCATGACTGTTGTTGTTAAGTGCCATCAAGTCAGTTTCAACTCATAGCAACCCTGTATAAGGTTTCCAAGGAGCGACTGGTGATTTTGAACCATCTGCCTTGTGGTTTAAACTAACCTTGAGGTCTAGTGCTTTATCTACCAGCACCACACCAGGAATCCAATAACACTTGAATAACATTAGGCTAGTATTTTAAAATTTCAGTTCTTCCTTTAGAATATAAGTCAAATTCTTTGCAGTTAGTTCCTTTTGGCTCCCTAGACAAACAGAGTAAATTGTTTTTTAATTTGGCATTTATTTTCAGTTGACTCATTTTTAAAAGATTTTTCATTTCCCCCCTTCTTTTCATTTATAACTCTATTAGCTTAGAGACACCATTCATTTTGTAAGCAAGGCTTTTAACACATTTCATCTATCAGGATTAATTTCGCTAAACACACTACGAAATAAATACATTAAAAATAACTGCAACATTTCATTAATCAAAATGTGGACTTCAGAAGATGTGAAATGCTTTCCCCACCTTTAAAAATCTCTTCCTTTGCTTCTGAGTGCTTTTTGGTTTGACTAAAATGTAAAAAGTGATGCAAAATGCTGACATTCTATTAGAATATGTGTGCAGGATTTGAAGGTTCAATCCTTTATAATTAATGCTAATTAATTATTATATGGTCAAATGAGCAACAAATGCACATGCAAAACCTAAAGAGTTAATTATGTGAAAATTGGTTAGTCAATTGTGCATTCAAATGCACATTTGTTTTAGCAGATAGACTTTACACAAGGGTTCAGTCTTGATCAAAAAGCCATTAAAGTTAAAAAGAAAAAGGAAAAATATTGCTTCTTTATGGGGAAAGCAAATACATTAATATCAGATAGCTAATGACTCAAAATAAGACAAACAAAAACCTATTTTTCCTATAAGCAATCTGCAAGAGAAAAAAATTAGTATGGCTACTGATTTAAAATGACAAAAAGAAATCAGACAAGATTACCTACTTTGTGGGAGGCATTCAATCTGAACATAATTAAAAGGAAATCTCCCCATGTTAAGTGGTCTGCCATCTGCATAAAGTCCTCCCAAAGGCCAGTATCCAGATGGAATTTCTCTCTTCTAAAAACAAATCTAGAATCATGTAAAGATGAAATAATCCTCAGCCAGCTAAGTGTTCTCAAGTAAGCTCTTTTCATCTTTAAATTTCACAGTCTGCATAAGTAAAACAAAAAGGGGGAAACATCAGAGACAGTCAGTGTCAGAAACAACAAAAATCCTAACAAACTATAGGAAAGGCATGAAAAGGATGCATGATAAAAAGAAACCATAGTACAAGCTATCCATTCTTTTGTATATTCTACAGGGAGCCAGATCTATTGAAGGCAGAAGGAAGGTTTCATTGACTCCTGAATACCAGAAATTAGATTCTCTGTTTATTCCTGGTGATTTCCAGAACTCTCTGTGGGAAAAGCAGAAACAATTTGCTGAGCTGGGATACTGTGGGTTTGGCATGAAGAGTAAATTTACAGAGGTACAAATGTGTAATTTACTCAACCATTACAACATTTGAGAAGAGACAATTAACTTGGATACAAATAAGGATATGGAATGAGACTTAGCTGTGAAAGATGGTCTCTCAAATATGGGCTTACTTTGATGTATAGTGGTGAATTATCAAAGATTTCTGACAACAACTGTGACTTCATCTAACCTGAATTTTAAGAAGATTAATTTGTTCAGAAGAGACTGGAGAAAAGAGGCATTAGAGACAGGCAGGATAATTAGAAGTTATTAAGCAAATTGAGGCACACATGTCTGAATTTTGAAAAAGGGATAAAAATGAAGCAATAGATATGAGAACTATTTCAAAGATTGAATCAACATGAAGACATAGAAATTACTAAGTTATTTTAATTGTGTAAGACTGGAAAAGTGGTAGTCTCACTGGAAGAAATAGTATATTTGCACTTGAGAACAGAAATTTAATTTTGAAACTTAGAGTTTGAAAAGACAAGTACAAATACAGAAATTAACAGAGGGCCTCTGTCTTCATGCTTTGAGGAGTCATCTATGTAAGAGTGGATTTACTCCATGACAAAATTGTTGATGAAGAGAGGAAAGAGGAAGATTAAATCCTGAAATCTTAGGAAACACAGAGTAAGAGAACAAGAGGAATAAGATAGAATGAAGAGTCAGTAGAAGAAGCAAAGGAAAACATCTGGGAACACAGGAGAAACCAGAATGAAACAGAATTTTTTAAGCTAAAGGTGAACATGGTTAGTGTTGTTAGGAGATGTCTAGTTGGTTCTGATTCACGGCGAACCTTTATAGAGTTTCTGAGGAGTGGCTGGTAAGTTTGAACTGCTGATCTTGTGGTTACCAGTCCAGTGTTTATCCTATAGTACCACACCAGGAGCCCATGGTGAACATAGTAGTTTATAACAAATCACATTACATTAGTAAGGGGTGAGAAAGAATAATTTCTATGTGAGAGTAGCCAACAGAGTTAAAACAGAGAAAAATCAGTAACATTAAGGTATAAAATAAAGATACTGGAGTATGGATAAGAATGCATTTCAAAAATATAATGTCAGTAAGCAGAATGAATTATAAAAAGAATAAATCATTAGAAAAGTAGTCTTAAGTAAACACTGATTTATTCAGCTTATGCTATACTCAAGACATTAAACTAGGTTACATGAGACATGATTCCTAATGTTAAAGGGGTTACAATCTGGATGATAATATGGTGAAATCAAAAGATGGCATAAGATTAGACTCAGAGGAGTGAGCCACACTGTAATTGTTGTTATTGCTATTATGTGTCAAAGAGTCAGTACCGATTCATAGAGATCCTATGAACAACAGAACGGAACACTGTCTGATCCTGGGCCAACTTCACAATTGTGGCCACACTTGAGCCCATTGGTGTTGCCACTTTGCCGAACCATCTAACTGTGGGTCTAACTCATTTTCTCTGACCCTCCATCTTACCAAACATGATATCCCTCTCCAGTGACGGCTCCCTCCTGACAATATGTCTGAAGTGTGAGAGATGAAGTCTGGCCATCCTGGCCTCCAAGGAGCACTCTAACTGTACTTCTTTCAACGCAGATCTGTTTGTTCTTTTGGCAGCCAACTAGTACCTTCAATGTTCTCCTTCAGCACTGTAACTCAAATGCATCAATTCTTCCACGATCTTCCTGATTCACTGTTCAACTTTCACATGCATATGAAGTTATTGAAAATACCTTGGCTTGGGTCAGACACACCTTAGTCCTAAAGCTGACATCTTTTCTCTTCAACACTTTAAAAAGGTCTTGTGCAGCAGATTTGCCTAATGAAATACATCGTTTGGTTTCTTGACTGCTGCTTCCATGAGTGTTGATGGTTGATTCGAGAAAAATGAAGTCTGTGACAACTTCAATCTTTTCTCTATTGTTAAGAATGTTGTTTATTGGTGGTGAGGATTTTTGTTTTATTCACATTGAAATGCAATTCATAACAAAGGCTATGGTCTTTGATCTTTATCAGTAAGTATTTTAAGTCCTCTTCACTTTGTGCATATCACAGGTTATTAATGAGTCTTCCTCCAATCCTGATGCCACGTTTTCCTTCATAGAACCCAGCTTCTCTGATTAGTTGCTCAGCATACAGTTTGAATAAGTATGGTGATAGAATGCAACCCTGTCACACACCTTTCCTATTTTTAAACCATTCAGTGTTTCCATATTCTGTTTGAACAACTGCCTGTTGGTCTACGTACAGATTCCTCATGAGCACAATTAAGTGTTTCACAATACTCATAGTTATCAATGTTGTCCATAGATTGTCATGATCACACAATCAAAGATCTTTGTGTAGTTAATAAAGCACAGGTAAATATGTTTCTGGTATTCTCTGCTTTCAGCCAAGCTCCATCTGATGTCAGCAATGATATCCCTCATTCCATGTCCTTTTCTGAATCCAGCTTAAATTTATGGAAGTGCTCTGTCAATGCATGCTTGTAGCTGCTTCTGTATTACCTTTAGCAAACCTTTACTCTCATGGGATATCAAAGATATTGTCTGATGGTTCCCACAATCCATTAGGTCACCTCTCTTTGGAATGGGAACAAATATGGATCTCTTCCAATCAGTTGGCAGAGTAGGTGTCTTCCAAATATCTTGGCATAGATGACTGAGTACCTACAGTGTTGACTACTTTGTTGAAAGATTTCAATTTGTATTCCATCAATTCCTGGTGCCTTGTTCTTTACCAATGCCTTCAGTGCACCTTGGACTTCTTCCTTCAGTATCATTGGCTCTTGGTCATATGATACCTCTTGAAATGGTTGAACATCCACCATTTCCTTTTGGAATGGTGAATCTGTGTATCTTTTTTTTTTTTTTTTTTAAGTTTTTATTGTGAGGTTTACATGGGAGAACATCAGCTTTCCACTATTTTATTTCTTTGCAATGATTACAATCCCCTCCATGCATCATCAAATAATCAAAGGGTACACCGCACAGGCCTGCCCCTCCCCGCCAAAACACAGCCCTTCTCCCTCCCTGAGTCCAGTGTTCCCAGCAGCTCCATCTGTCCACTGTGTATCTTCTTTTGATACTTTCTGCATCATTCAATAATTTGACCAAAGAATCCTTCAATAACGAAAGTTGAGGCTTGAATTTTTTCTTCAGTTCTCTCAGCTTGAGAAATGGTGAACGTGTTCTTCCATTTTGGTTTTCTAACTCCAGATCTACATTGGAGAGCAAGTTTCAGACTCTTCTCTGACATCCATTTTGATCTTTACCTTCTCTCTCTCTCTCTTTTTTAAAGTTTTTATTGTGTGTTGAGTGATAGTTTACATGGGAAAGCATCAGCTTTAAATTCATCCTATTGTATTTCATTTCATTGCAATGATTACAATCCTCTCCATGCATCATCATTCAACAGCATTTGCTTCCATTCCCTCTATTTTTTTTGGTTGTACACTGAAGCACTCAGGAATATATGACCATTCAAACAACCAAAAGGTGTATCCTGTCTGGCTACCAGTACACAGCTCCTCTCTCTCTTTAAGTCTAGAATCCCCAGCTGCTCCATCTCTCCAAGCCATCCTCTCTTCCTTCATCTCTGGCATTGCTGCTTCTCTGATAGGGTCCTGCACTCTGCTCTTCTACCTTAATGGTCCCAATTGTCCTCTGCTCCTAGACTGCAAAATCAATCACTTCTCTCCTTTTGTTACAAAATGTCTACCTTTATATTTGCAACTTTCACAATCAGTCTTGATAGCAATTACTCACTATTGAACTACAGAGTCTTATCCCCATCTCTTTCACCAGCCCTATCTAGACAGGTTGGAAACCTCTCAGTGGAGATTCTACCTTTCCCTGCACCCCCTGAAACTAGGCTCCCTCTTGAAAGTTTGTAAGCCAGTCACTTTGTGCTTTGTAGCCCCCCGTATTGGGTAGCTAACCTCTAAATTGTCCATCCCTGTGAACCCTGTGTACCAAGAGGGTGGGAATGAACCTTGCTGTAAAGATTCACCCCTCTTTTAAGCTGTGACATCCATAAGTATAGGTCAAGTTCATCAAATTGTAGCAGATTACACTTTTTTTCCCTCTTCTTTTTTCCTTTAGACGAGTTCTGATCATCCAGCCATTGAAGCTAGGTGAAATGGGTACTATCTGCAAGTATGGGTGTTCTTGTGCATCTCACCACACTTCATATCTGCTGGATGCTTCACTCTCCGCTCTAGTCCTCTGTGGTTATGTCCCTGTCCCTGGACTCAGGACTCCCCAGGTCTCGCTATACTGATGGCAACCAGGTCTCAATCCAGGTTTACAGGAGTCTTTTGAACGTGGTTGGACTTAGCTCACAGCTTCATTGCTGTTTTTTCCCCAGTTCTTCTTAATGGTAGAGCAAAGTGGTCACCAGCAAGATGCCATGTTTATTTGTGTATTTCCTTTGAGTTTTAGTCTTGGAAGGGGGTTTGTCATGAGGGGACTAGATTGCTTGCCTTGATGGCTTCCCAGTGAACAACTTGTTTCTTCTTGTAGTAATCAATCAGACTGCCATTATTGTTTTTGATTTTTCCTGCTGGTCTTTCTTTCAAGAAGCATCTTTTCTTCTAGCCACTCCAGGCTGGTATGCTTGTCTTTAAAAGTGGAAATTGTCCACCTCAGAAGATTCTAGATGGGGTTCAGGAGTCCACCTATGGTCTTGTGCAATGCAAAGGCTCTTCAGGAAGCCTCTTTCACTGGGCAAATTCTAGCCCCATTTTAGGTATTCCAAGGAGCTCTGGTAGCATAGTGGTTACAAATTGGGCTGTGAACCACAAGGTCAGCAGTTCGAAACTACCAGCTGCTCCATTGGAGAAAGATGAGGCGTTCTGCTCCCATAAAGATTTACAGCCTCGGAAACCCTGTGCAGGGTAGCTATGGGACAGAACTGACTCAATGGCACTTAACAACAACAATCAGTTATAGACTGAAGACAGACTTACAAGATTTCTATGGTGATGTTTCTGGATATTCCTTTCTCTCCCCCTCAAGTGTCTATTTTACAATAGGAGGCAAGGGAAACCAACAACTCAAAAGACAATCAAGCATCTTAACATTGTTTTTCCTCTTTTACCCATTCAAACCATGCTTCAATCCCTGTATCACAGAGCTCTATTGTTCCAAGGTTGAGCATGCATCACTATTTACCTCTGTCTCATTTAGCGCATGCAAACCTGTCTCAGTGTTCCCCTATCTACCTTGTTCTTCCACCCCATTCTTGTGTACTACCCTCCCAACACCTAAACTATGATGTGTCTGTTTCTACCCTGTGCTCTACTGTCACCTCCCTCCACCTCCCCCAAACTGCCCCACTCCAACCTCACCTGTAACTAACAAAGCATTTTTTTTTTTTTTTTCCATTTTAGTATGGGTATCTTTTCTTAAGCTATTACAATAATGGTCTTATGCAATATTTGTCCTTTGTGACTAATTTCACTAGCGTAATGTTCTCAAGATTCATCCATGTTATACAGTGGCTTGTAGCTTCCTTGTGATTGTTCAAGGTAACATAATCTTCCATTGTGTGTATGTACCAAAGTTTGTTTATCCATACTTCCATTGATGGGCACTTAGACTGTCTCCATCTTTTTGCTATTGTGAGTAGTATCATTATGAACACTGGTGTGCATATTTCTACTCATGTTATGAGTCATATTTCTTGTGGCTAAATACCAAGTAGAGGAATTGCTGGATCATATGCTATTTCTATTTCTAACTCTTTGAGGAAACGCCATACTGTTGTCCAGAGTGGTTCAACCGTTTTGCATTCCCACCAGCCTTAAGGATGGTCCCAGTCTCTCCACACCCTTGTCAGCATTTATTATCCTCTGTATTTTTGAACTTCATTGTTATTGCTGGTGTGAGATGATATCTCATTGTTTTGATTTACATCTCTCTAATGGCTAACAACAACAACAATGGCTAATGATCATGACCCTTTCTTCACGTTTGTTGGCTGCCCAAATGTCTTCTTTGGTGAATTGTCTGTTCATGTCTTGTGCCCATTTTTAATTGGATTACTTGTCTTTTTCTTATAGAGGTCTTGTAGTTTTCTATAGATTTTAGAAATTATTCCCTTGTCTGCTATGTCATTGCACAAGATTTTTTCCCATTCTGTGGGCTCTTTTTTCACTCTTTTGATGAAATCTTTTGATGCATGTAAGTTTCTAAATTTTAGAATGTCCCGATCATCTCTATTGTCTTCTTTTGTTTGCATAATTTTCACAGCATTTCATAGTCTGTATGTGCCCAGGATTAGAGCCCTTAAATTTGTCCCTATTTTTTCATTGATGACCTTTATAATTTTGCGATTGACATTTAGGTCTTTAATCCAGCCTGCGTTGGTCTTTGTATATGGCATGACATAAAGGTCTTGTTTCAGTTTTTTGCATACCCATTTCCAGTTCTGCCAGCACCATCTGTTGAAGAGATTATGTCTTCTCCACTCAATGTACTTTGGCTCTTTGTCAAAGATCAGTTGGCTGTGTGTGAATGGGTTAATTTCTGGATTCTCAATTCTGTTCCATTGAACTATGTATCTTTCATTGTACCAGTACCAGGCTGTTTTTTGTTTTTTTTTTTCTTTTCTTAAATGTTTTATTGTAAATTATGTGATAGTTTACATGGGAGAACATTAATTTTACATTCATTCTATCGTATATTTTCTCATTGCCATGGTTACAATCCCCTCCATGCATCATCAACTAACCAAAGGGTATACCCTGTAGTCCTTCCCCCCATAACCCCCAAGGTCTTCAGCACACAGTCGCTCTCCCTCTCTGGATCCAAAGTCTCCAGCTGTTCCATTGCTCCACGTCATCATCTCTGCCTCCATTTCAGGCATCACTGCTTCTCTGGGTCCCGCTCTC
>NW_006408803.1:1311662-1313229 GCF_000296735.1 Chrysochloris asiatica
ATTATTCCCCCCTTTTCCCCATTCCAACCATGGCTCAATCTCTGTATCCCAGAACCCTGTTGTTCCCAGGTTGTGCATATATCATTTACCTCTGTCTCACTTAGCCCATAGAGACCTGTCTAATTGTTCTCATATCTGCTTTGTTCTTCCATTCCTCTCTCCCTACTTGTATATTGCCCCTTCACCAGCACCCAAAGTATCCTGTGTCTAATCCCTGCCCTGTGCTCCACCTTTCCCTCCCTCTCCTTACCCACTGCCAACATCCCAACAATCAACATTGTACCAGTGCCCTGATGTTTTGACAACTATAGCCATGTAGTAAATTTTGAAAACAGGGAACGAGAGGACTCCAACTTTGTTCTTCTTCTTAAGGAGTGCTTTGCTTATCCTGGGCCTCTTTCCTTTACATATAAAGTTTTAAATTGTTTTTTCCATCTCTCTGAAGAATGACATGAGAATCTGGGTTGGGATTGCATTATATGTGCAGATTTGATATTTGGTAGATTTGATATATGGTAGTATTGACATTTTCACAGTGTTAAGTCTTCCTATCTAAGAGCATAGTATATTCTTCCATTTTTGTAAGTCTCTTTTGGTTTCTTATAATTTGGTGTTTTTTAGTTTTATTGGTATAGGTCCTTTATTTCTCTAGTAACATTTATTTCTAGATATTTCATCCTTTGGGCGGTTATTTTAAATAGTATTGCTTTCTTAATGCCCTTTTCAGTGCTGTCATTATTACTATAGAGGAATCCAACAGATTTTTATATGTTGATCTTATACCCTGCAACTCTGCTGAATCTTCCACTGAGGTCTAGTAGCTTTTTACTGAGTCTTTGGGGTTTTCTATGTATAGGATCATATCATCTGCAAATTGAGAGAGTTTTATTTCCTCTTTTACCAATTTGGATGCTATTAATTTCCCTATTTTGCCTGATAGCTCTGGCTAAGACTTCCAGCACAATATTGAATAGGAGTGGTGACAAAGGGCATCCTTGTCTGGTTCCTGTTAGCAGAGGGAAGGCTTTCAGTTTCTCTCTATTGAGAGTAATGTAGGCTGTTGGTTTTGCATTTGTTGTTAGGTGCCATCGAGTCAGTACCGACCCATAGCAATCTTACGAACAGCAGAATGAAACACTGCCTTGGTCAACCTCACTACTGTTGCCATGCTTGAGACCATTGATGCTGCCAATCGGCTAATCCATCTCATTGGGGTCTTCCTCTTTATCTCTGACCCTCCATATTACCAAACATGATATCCTTCTCCAGCAACTGGTCCCTCCTGACAATATGTCCGAAGTATGAGAGACGAAGTTTGGTGATCTTGGCCTCTTAGGAGCACTCTGGCTACACTTCTTCCAAACGGATCTATTGGTTCTTTTGGCAGCTCATGACACTTTCAATAGTCTCCTCCAACACCATAACTCAAAAGTATCAATTCTTTCCCAGTCTTCCTTATTCCCTGTCCAGCTTTCACATGCATATGAGGTGATTGAAAATACCATGGCTTGGGTCCTCAAGCTGACATCTTTGCTCTTGAACATTTTTAAAAGGTCTTGTGCAGCAG
>NW_006408803.1:1313929-1315172 GCF_000296735.1 Chrysochloris asiatica
CCACGGCCTCTTCTGAATCCAGCTTGAACCTCTGGAAGTTCTCTGTCAATGTATGATTGTAGCCATTTCTGTATTACCTTTAGCAAAACTTTAGTTCACATGGGATATCAAAGAGATTGTCCAATGATTTCTGCATTCCATTGGGTCACCTCTCTTTGGTATGGGCAGAAATCTAGATCTCTTCCAATATGTTGGCCAGATAGTTGTCTTCCAAATTTCTTTGAAGATATGAGTGAGTGTCTTCTGTGCCACCTCACTTTCTTGAGATATTTCAATTTTTATTCCATGTATTCCTGATGCCTTGTTCTTTGCCAATTCCTTCAATGCACCTTGGACTTCCTCCCTAAGTATCATTGGCTCTTGATCATATGCTATCTCTTGAAAGAGTTGAACATTAACCATTTCCTTTTGGTACAGTAATTCTGTGTATTCCTTCCATCTTCTCTTGATGCTCTCTGCATCATTCAATAATTTGCCCAGTGAATCTTTCAATAACGAAAGCAGAGGCTTGAATTTTTTCTTCAGTTCCCCCAGTTTGAGAAATGCTGAGTTTGTTCTTACTTTTTGTTTTACTGATTCTAGAGCCTTGCACATTTTATTGTTATATTTGGCTTTGTCTTCTCTAGCTGATCTTTGATATTTTCTGTTCAGCTCTTGTACCTCCTCATTTTGTCCATTTGTTTTAGCATCTCTGTGCTGGAGAGCAAGTTTCAGTGTCTCTTCTGACATCCAGTTTGGCCTTTTCCTTCTTTCTTGTCTTCTCAATGACTTTTTGTTTTCTTGCTGTATGATATTCTTGATGTCATCCCACAACTCTTCTGGTCTTCGGTCTTTATTTAATGTATCAAATTTATTCTTCAGATGATCTCTAAATTCAGGTGGGATATATTCAAGATCATACTTTGGCTCTTGTGTACTTGTTTTCATTTTCTTCAGCTTCAGTTTGAATTTGCATATGAGTAATTGATGGTCTGTTCCACAGTCGGACCCTGGCCTTATTTTGACTGATGATATGGAGATTTTTCATAATCTCTTTTGACAGATTTAGTCAATTTGATTCCTATGTATTCCATCTGGTGAGGTCCATGTGTATAGTTGTCTCTTATGCTGCCTAAAGAAGGTATTTGGAATGAACAAATCATTGGTTTTGCAGAATTCTATCATGCATTCTCCAGCATCATTTCTATCACCAAGGCCATATTTTCCAACCACTGATCCTTCCTCTTTGCTCCCAACCTTTGCA
>NW_006408803.1:1315272-1327385 GCF_000296735.1 Chrysochloris asiatica
AGAATTCTTCTATTTCATATTCACTGGCTTTAGTTGTTGGTGCATAAATATGAATAATAGTGGTATTAACTGGGCTTCCCTGTAGGCACAACAGAAACACTACATTATCCTCCACCAAATTCACAAACCTTGCTACATTTGAACCTAGTGCTGCTGCTATTGAACGAATCCATCTCGTTGGGGATTTTCATCTTCCTCTTTTTCTCTGACCCTCCACTTTCCCAAATATGATATCCTTCTCCAGGGACTGGTCCTTCCTGATAATATGTCTGAAATATAAGAGAAGTCTGGCCATCCTTGCTCCAAGAAGCAGTCTGGCTGTACTTCTTCCAATACAGATTGGTTTGTTCCATTAGTAGTGCATGGTGTTTTTTAATTTCCTCCAACTCTGTAACTCAAATGTATCATTTGTTTTATGCTCTTCTTTATTAATTGTTCAACTTTAATATGCATATGAGTTTATTGAAAATACCATGGCTTGCGTCTTGGCCACCTTAGTCCTCAAACTGACATCTTTGTTCTTCAATACTTTAAAGAATTCTTGTGCAGTAGATTTGCCCAATGTAATGCATCATTTGATTTCTTAACTGCTGCTTCCAAGAGTATTGATGGCTGATCCAAGCAAAATGAACTCTTTGACAACTTCTATCTTGTCTTCATTTATATGGATGTTGCTTATTGGCCCAAAAAAATCATCTAGATGATTTTTTTTAAATGTTTTATTGTGAATTATGTGATAATTTTCCATGTTGATTTTTGTCTTCTTTACATTGAGATGCAATCCACACAGAAGCCTGTTATCTTTAACCTTCATCAGTAAGCATTTTAAGTCCTTTTCACTTTCAGCAAGCAAGGTTGTATCATCAGCATATCATAGTTTGTTAATAAATCTTCCTCTAATCCTGGTGACAAGTTTTTCATCATATAATCCAGCTTCTTGGATTATGTGCTCAACATACCGATTGGGTAAGTATGGTGAAAGATTATATATAACCCTGGTGCACACCCTTCCTAATTTTATACCATTTGGTGTTCCCTAGTTCTGGTCAAACAACTGCCTCTTGGCCAATGTACAAGTTCCTCATGAGAACAATTAAGTGTTCTGGAATACTCATTCACTTCAATGTTGTCCATAGCTTGTCACGATCCATACAATTGAAAGCCTTTTCATAACCAACAGAGCCCAGGTAAACTTCTTTTTGGTATTCTCTGATTTCAGCCAACATCCATTTGACACGAACAAGAATATCTCCCATTCCACATCCTTGTCTGAATCTGTAAGTTTTCAGCAATTTTTGGATTATTTTCAGTAAAATTTTACTTGTATGAGATATTAATTATATTGTCCAATGACTTCAGCCTTCCATTCACTCACCTTCAATGCACCTTCTTTCTTCAGTATCACTGGTTCTTGATCATATGTTACCTCTTGAAATGGTTGAATATCGACCACTTCTTTTAGGTACAGCGACTCTGTGTATTCCTTCCATCGTCTTTCTGCATCATTCATTCATCTCTGAATGATGCTTGTTGCATCATTCAATATTTTGCCTATACAATTCTTTAATATCACAAGTTGAGGCTTGAATTTTTCCTTCAATTCCCTCAGATTGAGAAATTCTGAGTATGTTCTTCCTTTTTGGTTTTCTAAATCCAGGTCTTTGCATATTTTGTTTTAATATTTTACTTTGTCTTCTTGAAGTTATCTTTGTAATTTTCTATTTAACTCTTTTACCTCCTCATTTCTTTTACTTGCTTTAACATCTCTTTGCTGGAAGCTTGTTTCAGTCTTCTTTGACATCCATTTTTGTCTTTACTTACTTTCTTGTCTTCTTAATAAACTTTCATTTTCTTCTTGCATGATTTTTTTTAAAGTGTGGATTGAATAAAAGTTTATAGGGCAGATCATCAGTTTTACATTCAACAAATCATATACCTTCTTTCATTACAATGATTATAATCCACTCCATGTACTATCAGTTAACAGTATTTCTCTCTATTCACTTTAGCTCTTTTTTTTTTTTTTTTTTTTTTAAACACTCAGGTATATATAATAATTTACACCACCAAAGGGCATATTCTGCAAGTCTGTCTCCTGGCCACCAGCTCTTAGTGCCTCTCTTCCCATGAATCTAGAGTCCTCAGCACCTCCCTCTCTTCATGTCCCCATCTCTGCCTCCATCTCTGGTGTCACTGCTTATCTGGATAAGGTCTCGCATTCTGCTGTGCTCTTCTCCCTTGATGGTCCTAGGGTCCTTTGTTTCTGGACTGCAAGGTTAACAACTCCCCTGTTTTTGTTACAAAATGTCTGCCTTTACAATTGTGACAGTCGCAGTGAGTCATGATAACAATTACTCACTATTGAACCATAAGAATCTTATCCCCATCTCTTTTTACCAGACCCATCTAGACAAGATGAGAACTATTCAGTTTGGACTCTTTCTTCCACAACACACTATTAAACTAAACTCTCTCTTGAAACCTTGTAAGCCAGTCACTTTGTGCCTTTATTACCCCCTCCTTTTAGGTAGCCAATGTCTAAGTTGCCCATTCCTATCTGCCCTGTGTACAGAGGGGATAGCATTGATACTTGATGTGAAGACTCCTTCCCTCTCCGTTGATATTTAGAGTTACTACCTCCATGAGTATAGAAGCTCTGGTAGTGTAGTGGTTACATATCAGGCTGCAAACCTTACAACAGTTCGAAACTACCAGCTGTTCCATGGGAGAAAGATGAGGCTTTCTGTTCCCATAAACATTTACAGCCTCGGAAACCCTGTACAGGGTCGCTATGAGTCGGGACCAACTCCATGGCACATCACCACCACCTTCATGAGTATAGGTCAAGTTCATCAAATTTTAGCAATTTACCCTTGTTTCCATTATCAAAAACTGTTGGGTTTTTTTTTTTTTTTTTCTTTCTTCCCCTAGTAGAGTTCTGATTATCAAGCCATCAAAGCTATGTCAAATATGTACTATCTGCAACTTTGGGTGTTCTTGTGCAACTCCTCTCACTTCATATCAGCTAGATGCTTCATTCTCAGCTCTTGTCCATAGGCTCAGGTGTCCCAAGGTCTCATCACACTTTGGACCAACCAGTCCTTCCTCTTCTCTCTATCATCTCCAGGTCAATGGGAGTTTGTGGAATGTGGTTGAACTCAGCCTATTTCTTCATTACTGTCTTTCCCTTCTTTCACTCACCAGTAGACCAATAGGGTTGTCAACAAGTTTACATGCCTGTTCATGTATTCCCTTTGAGTTTCAGTCTTAGAGGAGGGTTTGTCATAAATGAACTTGATTGCTTGCCTTGATGGCTTCTCAGAGAACAATTTGTTTATTCTTGTAGTAAAAGTAGCGAGTCATATTGCCATTTTTGTTTTGATTTTTTACTGATGATCTTTCTTTGAAGATGTATCTTCTGTTGCCCTAGCTGTTCCAGGCTGGTCTGCTTGTCCTTTCTAGTGGGAATGTCCCACCTCAGAAGTTTCTGGATGGGGCTCAGGATTCCACCAAAGGTCCTATACACTGCAAAGGTCTGCAGAAGGCCTATTTCACTGGGCAAGTTCTAGAACCTCTTTTAGGTTTTCCATCAGTTATAGGCTAAAGATGGGCTTACAAACTTTCTTTAATCATGTTTCCCGACAATCCTTTCAATCCAACTCATGTGTTAATTTTACAATAGTAGGCAAGGGAAACCAATATACATAAGACTGTTTCAAGCATCTTAGTATTATTTCCTCTCTTCAAACTATGCCTTGAACCCTGTATCACAGAGCCCTATTATTCCAGCGTTGAGCATGCATCACTATTTACCTTTGTCCCATTTAAACCCTGAAAACCTGTTTCAGTGTTCCCCTATCTACCTTATTCTTCTACCCCTCCCCCTTCTTGTGTATTGCCCTCCCCAACACCCAAACTATGATGTGTCTGCCCCTACCTTGTGCTCTATTGCTGCCTTCCTTCACCTCCCCCATGCATGATGTTCTTGATGTCATCCCACATCTCTTCTGGTCTTTGGTCTCTGGTGTCTAATGCATTGATATATTCTTCAGATGATCTCTAAATTCATGTGGGATATATTCAAGGTCATATTTTGGCTCTCGTGGACTTGTTTTATTTTTTTCCCTCTTTAATCTGACCTTGCATATTAGTAAGTTTGTTCCACAGTCTGCCTTTCTTTGGCTGACGATATGGAGCTCTTCCTCCCTCATTTTTGACAGATATAGTCAGTTTGATTTCTGTGTATTCCATCTGGTGAGGTCCATGTGTATAGTCTTCTTTTATGTTGTTTAAAAAAGGTATTCTATCATGAGATCTCCAACATCATTTCTATCACCAAGGCCATATTTTCTAAGGACTGATACATCCTCTTTGTTTCCAACCTTTGCATTCCAGTCACCAGTAATTATCAATACATCTTGATTGCATGTTTGATCAATTTCAGACTGAAGAAGTTGGTATAATTCTTCAATTTCATCATCACTGGCTGTGGTGGTTGAAGTGTAAATTTGAGTAATAGTGGTATTAACTGATCTGCCTTGTAGGCATATGGGTATTATTCTATCACAGACAGAATGTACTTCAATACAGACCTTGATATGTTCTTTTTGATGATGAATGCGATGCCATTCCTCTTCAATTTATCATTCCTGTCATAGTAAACCATGTGATTCCCAGACTCTAAATGGCCAATACCAGTCCTTTTTTAGCTCACTAATGCCTAAGATACTGATGTTTATGTGTTCCATCTGATTTTTTATAATGTCCAAGAGTCTTACATTCCAAATTCTGATTATTAATGGATGTTTACAGCTGTTTATCTTCCATTTGAGTTGTGCCCCCTTAACGAATGAAGCTCCCGAAGTCTTTACTCCATTTGTGTCAACTATGTGCCTTTTAACATTCTGGCCCTACATCTGAAAATATTCTTGTGTTTTTCCTCACATTTTAATATTCAATATTCTGATGCTATCTGACAATGTTCCACTGCTATTCATAAGGTTTGCTGTGACTAAATATTCAGAAGTATTCCATCTCTCTTTCTTCCTAGTCTGTCTTCATCTGGAAGCTCAGCTGAAACCTGTCCACTGTGGATAATCTGCTGGTATTTAAAATACCAGTGTCATAGCTTCCAGAATCACAGCAACATGCAAGCCACCATAGTATGAAACACAAATGAGTAGTGGTGAGCTATAATGGGCATGTTGAATTGTCAGTCATATGGTTTACTGTGCTGACAGTGACAAATTGAAGACTAATGCCATCACACTCATCATCAAAAGGAACATTTCTATATTGAAGTACAATGCTACTTGTGATAGGATAATATCTATATGCCTAGAAGGAAGACCAGTTAAGATAATTATTTCAAATTTACGCACCAATCACTAAAACTAGTGATGATGAAGTGGAAGAATTTTACCAACTTCTTTAGCCTGAAATTAATCAAGAATGCAATTATGAAGGATTTATAAATACTGATAATTGGAATGTGAAAGCTGTTAACAAAGAAGAAGGATGGATAGCTGAAAAATATGGCCTCGTTGATAGAAATAACACTGGAAATTGCAAATATCTTTTAAACAACACAAATGGTGACTATATTAGTGGAACATAGATCAAGAACAAATTTTTAGGATACAGACTTGTTTACATCAGGAAATGTGTACACCAGAGTTGTATTCTTTCACCATATGTATTCAATTTGTATGCTTGAGAAGATGGATTATATAAAGCAGAATGTGTCATCAGGATTTGAGGAAAACTCATTTAACAACCTTTGGTATGCAGATGATATAACCTTGCTTGCTGGAAGTGAAGAGGACTTAAAATAATTGTTGATGAAGAGGAAAGACCAGCGCTTCAGTATGGATTGTACTTCTATGTAAAGAAAACAAAAATCCCCACAACTGGACCAATAGATAGCATCATGATAAATGGAGAAAAGATTAAAGTTATCATAGATTTCATTTTGCTTGGATCCACTATCAATTATTTTGTAATCAGCAGTCAAGAGATCAAATGGCTCATTGCATTAAGTAAATCTATTGCACAATGCCTCTTTAAAGTGTTCAAGATCAAATATTATAATTTTGAGAACTAAGGTGTATTGGCTGAAGTCATGATATTTTTAACTGACTCATATGCATGAGAAAGTTGGACAGTGAACAAGGAATACCATAGAATTGATGTAATTGAGTTATGGTATTGGAGGAAAAATTGAAAGTACCATGAACTGCAAGAAGAACAAACAAATTTGTGTTGGAAGAAGTACAGCCAGAATGTTACTTTGAAGCCAGTATATGTTGTTTCAGATATGTTATCAGGAAGGACCATTCCCTGGAAAAAAATGTTTGGTAAAGTGAAAAAGAAAAGGAACTCCAATGAGATGGATTGGCAGCAGCAAAGGGCTCAAGCATAACAACAATTGTGAGGATGTCACAGGACCAGGGAGTGTTTCATTTTGTTATGCATAGAGTAGCCATGATTCAGAGCCAATTCAAAGACTTCTAACAACAACAGCAACAGCAAACAAAAGAACTAACACATATGTATATATGCGTAAGAGAAATAGACACAGCAAGTATTTGGCGATGTTATGACTTAGAATATTCTAGAAATGATGAAAGATCCCAGTATGATTCAACAAATCCAACAATGTTTTCTAAGCAGAGAAATGATAAAATCCAGACCTATATACAGTATAGTAAATTCGAGGAGTATCAGAGTCAGCCAGATAATTATATTCCTTTTGAAGACCAACTCTTGGCTACTACTGGGCAGTGGTAGAGATACAGTATGCAATCATGTCTGTAGAATTGCCCATAATGAGCTGAATTCTGTCAGACCCACCAAGTTGCATGATAGGGTGGAAGAGGGGCCCAGGAATAATCCATTATAAGGTGAAAGTGTTGTATATGGGATCTAGTCTGAGCAATGAGCAAAAGCAAACTGCTTGAGCAAACAGTTCCAGCTCCTGTATAATCTGCCATTTTAGTCACATGAGCTGTTCCTTACCACAGTTGACCAAGGAAAAGAAAACCCAAGCTTTGTTACAGAATGGATAATCTCAGTATATTGGTTTCTGCCCTAAATGTCTAGCCAACACATTATAGCTTTACTCAGTGGCTTTGGAAGACAGTGTTAAAAGAATGTTTTCACCATAAGCAGGGTTTTAGGTGGTACATCTGGTCATCTTTGTGTAAGTAAAGAAATGGCCTGAGTCTAGAGTATAAATTGACATTTGGACAGGAGTGAATGGAATAGCTAGCTGGCCAGTGTCTGGGAAGAGAATCATTAGTAAGCTAGGGACAAAAAGATCTGAGGTCGAGTTATGTGGATGGATATATGGAAATAGACATGTCTAAGCAAGCTAAGAACAGGTTAATTTGTGCTGACTTACTTACCTGTAGTGAATAAATTTACATTTTTTTTTTCTATCACATCAAAGTTTCTGTCTAGGTATAGCTAGCATCTTACTCCCTCACAACCACACACCACCTTTCTACAGAATCAAAGCCTTTTTTTAAATTTACAAGTTCTTACAGGGATGGTAAACCCAGTAAGCAAGATAATCATGGGCATACTTTTGTTTAACTTGCTTATTGGATTATCTGCCCTTGATTAACACACATCAGAGGCAGCCACCATAGGTATTATAAAAGTTTGTTGTTGTTGTTAGGTGCCATCGAGTTGGTACCAATTCATAGCAACCCTATGCAAAGCAGATTGAAACACTGTCCAATCCTGGGGCAACCTCACTATTGTTGCCATGCTTGAGTCCATCGATGCTGCCATTTGGCTAATCCATATCATTGGGGGTCTTCCTCTTTTCCTCTGACCCTCCACCTTACCAAACATGATATCCTTCTCCAGCAACTGGTCCCTCCTGACAATATGCCCGAAATATGAGAGATGAAGTTTGGCCATCTTGGCCTCCAAGGAGCACTCTGGCTGCACTTCTTCCAACACAGATCTGTTGGTTCTTTTAGCAGCCCATGGCGCTTTCAATATTCACTTCCAACACCATAATTCAAATGCATCAATTCTTCTACGGTCATCCTTATTTATTGTCCAGCTTTCACATGCATATGAAATTATTGAAAATACCATGGCTTGGGTCAGGAAGTAGACAAAATAATTCATCTGATTGATGTCAACAAATTTTGTTGTCATCTACCCCTGTGCTAGATGCAATAAGCTCATAAATAAAATGGATATGGTGATAGTAATGAAGGTTTTGCATGAAAGCATCAGCATGGGTTTTCACTTAGTAAAGCTATTCTAACTGCTACCTCTGTAAAATTTTCCATCTGTCAGCAACTAATGTGTTGGCCCCCTGGATTGCACCATTCCTTGAGAAGAACTATTAGTTGCAAATAGACTCACTAGGCTCCGTCTCCACACTGGACAAGACCAGAGATCCATTCTGACAGGCTTAGATACAAATTCAGCTAAACGCCCTTAGTCAGCACACCTATTTAAGAAATTACAGAAAGTTTGGTTTATGAGCATGCAATCTCATGTCATAATCCAAGCTAAGGAAACTCACTTTACAAAAGGTGTAGATGTGAGTGCATAAGCATAGAACCACTGGTTGTATTACAGAGAGCACCACAGTGAAACAACTGGCGAAAAAGCAAAACAATGGCAAGTTGAAAATGTAGCTAAAGTGTTAGGTTGAGAAAGTACTTTATACAGACAGGTTGGCTACCATTTTCCTGATGTCATCCCACAATTCTTCTGGTCTTCGGTCTTTAGTGTTTAATGTATCATATCTGTTCTTCAGATGATCTCTAAATTCAGGTAGGATATATTCAAGGTCATATTTTGGTGGACTTGTTTTCATTTTCTTCAGCTTCAGTTTGAATTTGCATATGAGTAATTGATGGTCTGTTCCACAGTCAGCCCGTGGCCTTGTTTTCACTGATGATATGGAGGAGTCCTGGTGTGGCACTGTGGGCTAATGCTTCAGACTGCAGAGTTGTTTGAACTGCAAGGTTGGTGGTTCAAGCTCACCAGTTGCTCCTTGGAAACCCTATACAGGGTCGCTGTGGGTCGGAATCGACTCGATGGCACTTAACAACAATAACAATGGAGCTTTTCCATCTTCTCTATCCGCAGATGTAGTCAATTTCATGTCTATGTTTTCCATTTGGCGTGGTCCATGTGTGTAGTTGTATGTTATGCTGTCTAAAGAATGTATTTGAAATGAACAAATCATTGATTTTGCAAAATTCTATCATGTGTTCTGCAGCATCATTTCTATCAGCAAGGCCATATTTTCCAACTACTGATCCTTTCCTCTTTGCTCCCAACCTTTGCATTCCAATCACCAGTAATGATCAATACATCTTGATTGCATGTTTGATCAATTTCAGATTTAAGAAGTGGATAGAAATCTTCTATTTCATCCTAGCTGGCTTTACTGGTTGGTGCATAAATTTGAATAATAGTGGTATGAACTGGTCTTCCCTGTTATTGTTGTCAGGTGCCATCGAGTCAGAACTGACTCATAGCGACCCCATGCACAGCAGAATGAAACAATGTCCGATCCTGGGCCAACCCCACCACTGCTGCCACACTTGACACCATCAGTGATGCCACCTGGCTGATACATCTCGTTGGGGGTCTTCCTCTTTTTCTCTGACCCTCCATCTTACCCAGAATGACATCCTTCTCCAGCGACTGTTCTCTCCTGACAATATGTCCAAAGTATGAGAGACAAAACTTAGCCATCCTGGCCTCCAAGGAGCATTCTGGCTGCACTTCTTCCAAAATAGATCTATTGGTCTTCCCTGTAGGCGCATGGATATTATCCTATCACAGACAGCATTGTACCTCATAACTGATCTGAGCTTTACTCTATTTATAATCTTTACAGGATCAGATTACCATGTGTTTTCTGTATTGGAGCCACTGATGTCAAACCACTGACATTTTGCTTAAGCTGGGTGCTAAACTATTGTGTCAAACCAATAGATATTTATGGTAGGTGTTACAGTAAGATTTCAACAGACACATGAATACAGTTTTTATCTCTGTGCCTGGCAATAAGAGCTCAAAAGTGCTATCTATTATTACTCTCATCATAACTATTAAAAAAGAAAAACAAAATAGAAAAAAATTGAACTGCTTTGTA
Source organism: Chrysochloris asiatica (assembly GCF_000296735.1). Taxonomy (NCBI): domain Eukaryota; kingdom Metazoa; phylum Chordata; class Mammalia; order Afrosoricida; family Chrysochloridae; genus Chrysochloris; species Chrysochloris asiatica. The sequence continues at coordinate 1,325,414 of NW_006408803.1, forward strand.
GGGACATGCAGACTAGGTACACTACACATGTGAATTTAAAAGGCAACTGATTTATATCTAGACAAAATACAATCAAAGGCAACAATTTTCTTTTCATATCTTAAATAAGATATACAAAATCACCTTTCACTATTATAATTTTTTTATGTAATGATTTCATTTTTTTGCATGTCATTTGTAGTCATTTGAATTGGTAAAAGCTGTCTTAGGAATAAAATGATAGCAAAGACAAAAAAAGAGTATCTGTTAAGTCTGCTTATGCACATCCAAACACCTCACAGAATTTGGTTCCTTGATTTGGAGGTTTAGGGTCATGGTTTCATGGGACATTCTAGTTAATTGGCCTAAGAACAAGTTCAGTGCTTCTGCTCTACCTCCTAATTTATTATGCAGTGCTTGGGGTTTTAAAAGCTTGCAGAAGGTCATTCAAGTTACAATAATTGGTCTCTATTTGCCTGGAGCAACAGAGAAAAAAGAGAGTAAGAAATAAGAGGTAAAACAAAGTGTGGAACTAATTGCTTCCATGAACAATTGCCTCCTTTATTGTGAGATGAGAAGAACTGAGTTATGCTGAAGGAACGTTAATAACTGAGAAACTGGATTATGTGAAGAAGAACATGACATCAGGATTGGAGGAAGTCTCATTAACAACCTGCGATATGCAGATGATACAACCTTGCTTGCTGAAAGTGAAGAGGACTTAAAACATTTACTGATGAAGATCAAAGAGCACAGCCTTTGGTATGGGTTGCATAATTAAAGAACATAATGTTCTTAATGTAAAGAAAACAAAACTACTCACCACTGGACCAATAAATAACACCTATATAAATGTAGAAAAGATTGGAGTAGTTGAAGACTTTATTTTGCTCAGATCATCCATCAACACTCAGGGAAGTAGCAGTCAAGGAATCAAAGGATGTATTTCCTTAGTCAAAACACTTTAAAGTGTTCAGGAGCAAAGATATCAGTTTAAGGACTAAGGTATGCCTGACCCAAGCCATGGTATTTTCAGTAACCTCTCGTACATGTGAAACTTTGACAACGAATAAAGAAGACTGCAGAAAAATTGATGCATTTGAGTTAAGGTGTTTGTTGGAGGAGAATGTTAAAAGCACCATGGGCTGCCAGAAGAGCAAACAAATCTATGTTGAAAGAAGTACAGCCAGAATGTTCCTTAGAAACCAGGATGGCCGGACTTATGTCACATACTGAGGACATGTTTTTAGGACAGACCAGTCCCTGGAGAAGGACATCATGCTTAGTGAAGTGGAAGGTCAGTGAAAAAGAGGAAGACCCCCAGTGAGATGGAGTGGCACAGTGGCAGGAACAATGGATTTAAGTGTAGCAATGATTGTGAAGTTGGCACAGCATGGGACAATGTTTCATTCTGTTGTACGAACGGTTGCTGTGAGTCCATATGGATCCAGAGCAACTAAGTATAACAACAATACTCTCAGCTCTATGTTTCTGATGAGCTTGTAGGAGGACTTGATACAATCAAGGAGCTAAAAGCTTCAGAAGAACTAGATACAGTGTGATGGGCTTAAACTACAACTTTTTGGAGTCCTGTTGTGGCATTGTGGGATAATGTGCTGAACTATAAAGTCGGTTTGATATGCAAGATCAGTGGTTCAAGCTCAGCAACCTCTTCTCAGAAACCCTATACAAGGTTACTATGGGCTGGAACCAACTCAACAGCACTTAACAACAATAACTACAGACTAAAACTTTAAGAAACATTTGTGGCCTGATAAACCAAACTGTGACCTGCTGTCCTGCCACCCCTTAGATGTTTTTGTTACTCAAAAAGTGGAGCAAAAGTGGTGGTTAATAGTTGAGTTGAGCTGTTTTATATTAATTTTCTCTCTCTAGGCTCCAAGTATGAATTTGGGAAAATTGGAAGTGGTCAAAAATGAAATGGAACGCATAAACATCGATATCTTAGGCATTAGTGAGTTAAAATGGACTG
>NW_006408803.1:1331280-1339380 GCF_000296735.1 Chrysochloris asiatica
ACATTGTTTCGTTCTGCTGTGCATGGAGTCGCTATGAGTCGGTTCCGACTCGATGGCACCTGACAACAACAACAACAACAGGCTCCAAAAAGGAGCTCTGGTAGCATAGCGGTTACAAATTGGGCTGCTAACCTCTAGGTCAGCAGTTTGAAACCACCAGCTGTTCAGCAGAAGAAAGATGAGGCTGTCTGCTCCCATAAAGATTTACAGCCTTGGAAACCCTGTACAGGGTCACTATGAATTGGAATCGACTCTTTTGAACATAACCACCACCACCAGGCTCAAAAAGCTGACACATAAAGCTGTTGTGATGCTTTTTACGACGGGAAACAAACTTAAAGCAAAATGTGTACTCAGCAGAGACATTCAGGAAATCTGAAAAACATTAAGGTTGACTAGGAGACATTTGATATGCTATAGGAAGAAGAAGGGTTAGAAGTATGCTCAAACTGGCCACATACTCTCAGCTCTATGTGAAAAGGGATCTCATTGGAGGACTGAACATTGTTAAGGAACTGAAAGAAAACAGGGAATTGCTGTCTATACTGAGAGAAAAAAAAAAAAAAAATGTTGACCTTGGTGCCCACCTATTGTAAGAAAAACTTTAGTCCTTAGACATGAACTAGGAGTAGAAAATGCTTCTTGTTGCTTTGTGTATATAACAAGGTTGTGCTAAATGTATGCTATGTTTTTCCATTGAAATAGTATGTAACAAACATCTTCCAAATAATAATTAAAAAAAAGAAAAACGGAAAACCCTCAAGGATATGTATTTGTACAGTGACAGCAGCAATGGACTCAAGCATAATAACAATTTTGAGGATGGGACAGAATCAGCATTGTTGTGTTGTGTTGTGTATAGTGTTGCTATGAGTCAGAATCAACTCCATGACACTTAACAACAACAATGACCATTAGTAACATTTTCAGCTAAGATTCTACAGCAGAATCCTGATCTAAAGTAGAGAAAATACAGAACAAAATTTCAAAGTCTAAAGGACTCTAGACATTCTGGTGCTATGGAGGCTACATGCTACATGAAACCCTGAACATATTGCCCTGAGATAGACTTCAAGTCTTAAATGAGAAGTATACCCTGAAGTCATCTTAAAACCAAATAATAGTTTAATATAACTGGTGATGAGTGTGTTTTTTTCAAGAACTATCTGTATGGATGACATTGACAACAGTACCTCTTAAGATTAGATATGAAACTTAAGGAACAGTTCTTGTTGTTGATTGGTGCCATCGAGTTGGTACCGACCCATAATGAACTTATGCAAAGCAGAACAAAACACTGCCTGATTCTAGGCCAACCTCACTATTGTTGCCACGCTTGAGTCCATTGATGCTGCCAATTGGCCAATCTATCTCGTTGGGGGTCTTCCTCTTTTTCTATAACCCTCCACCTTACCAAACATGATATCCTTCTCCAGCGACTGCTCCCTCTTGACAACATGTCCAAAGTATGAGAGACGAAGTTTGGTCATCTTGGCCTCTAAGGAGCACTCTGGCTGCACTTCTTCCAAAATAGATCTATTGGTTCTTTTGGAAGCCCATGGCACTTTCGTTATTCTTCTCCAACACCATAACTCAAAGGCATCAATTCTTCTATGGTCTTCCTTATTCACTGTCCAGCTTTCGCATGCATATGAGATTATTGAAAACACCATGGCTTGGATCAGAGGCACCTTAGTTTTCAAGCTGACATCTTTGCTCTTCAACATTTTAAAAACGACTTGTGTAGCAGACTTGCCTAATGCAATAGGTCATTTCATCTCTTGACTGCTGCTTCCGTGAGTGTTGATAGTTGATCCAAGAAGAATGAAGTCCTTGACAACTTCAATCTTTTCTCCATTAATAAGAAGGTTGTTTTTTGGTCTAGTTGTTAGGATTTTTGTTTTCTTTACATTGAGATGTGATCCATACAGAAGGCTGTGCTCTTTGATTTTCGTCAGTAAATGTTTTAAGTACTCTTCACTTTCAGCAAGCAAGGTTGTATCATCTGCACATTGCAAGTCTTCCTCCAATCCTGATGTTATGTTTTTCTTCATGGAACTCAGCTTCTCAGATTATTTGCTCAGCATGCAGGTTGAATAAGCAGGGTGAAAGAATACAACCTTTTAAAATTTTAAACCATTCAGTGTTCCCTTGTTCTGTTAGAACAACTGCCTCTTGGTCCATGTACAGATTCCTCATGAGCACAGTTAAGTGTTCCGGAATACTCACACTTCACAATGTTGTCCATAGCTTGTCATCATCCACACAATCGAAAGCCTTTGCATAGTCAATAAAGCATAGGTAAACATCTTCCTGATATTTTCTGCTTTCAGCCAAAATCCATCCAACATCATCAATGACATCACTCATTCCACGGCCTCTTTTGAATCTGGCTTGTACCTCTGGAAGTTCTCTGTCAATGTATGATTGTTGCATTTCTGTATTACCTTTAGCAAAATTGTACTCACATGGGATATCAAAGAGATTGTCTGATTATTTCCACATTCTGTTGGGTCACCTTTCTTTGGAATGGGCACAAATATGGATCTCTTCCAATCAGTTGGCCAGATAGTTGGCTTCCAAATTTCTTGGCACAGATGAGTGAGTGCCTCCTGTGCCGCCTCACTTTCTTCAAAAATTTCAATTTTTATTCCATCAATTCCTGGTGCCTTGTTCTTTACCAATTCCTTCAATGTGCCTTGGACTTCCTCCTTCAGTATCATTGCCTCTTGATCATATGCTACCTTTTGAAATGGTTGAATATTAAACATTTCCTTCTAGTACAGTGTATTCCTTCCATCTTCTTTTGATGCTTTCTGCATCATTCAATAATTTGCCCAGAGAATCTTTCAATAACGAAAGCAGAAGCTTGAATTTTTCTTCAGTTCCCCCAGCTTGAGAAGTGCTGAGTATGTTCTTCCTTTTTGGTATTCTGATTCCAGATCTTTGCACATTTTGTTGGAATATTCGGCTTTATCTTCTCTAGCTGATCTTTGAAAATTTCTGTTCAGCTCTAGCACCTCCTCATTTCTTCCATTTGCTAGCATCTCTATGCTGCAGAGCAAGTTTCAGTGTCTTTCTGACATCCATTTTGACCTTTTCATTCTTTCTTGTCTTCTCAATGACTTTTTGCTTTCTTCATGTTTGATGTTCTTGATGTCATCCCACAACTCTTTTGGTCTTCTGTCTTTAGTGTTTAATGTATCAAATCTGTTCTTCAGATGATCTCTATATTCAGGTGGGATATAGTCAAGGTCATATTTTACTCTCATGGACTTGTTTACATTTTCTTCAGCTTCAGTTTGAATTTTCATATGAGTAATTGATGGTCTGTTCCACAGTCTGCCTCTGTCTGACCTCATTTTCACTGATGATATGGAGGTTTTTCATTGTCTCTTTCCACAGATGAAGTCAATTTGATTTCTATGTGTTCCATCTGGTGAGGTCCATATGTATAGTTGTCTCTTATGCTGTCTAAAAAAAGGTACTTGAAATGAACAAATCACTGGTTTTTCAGAATTCTATCATGCATTCTTCAGCATAATTTCTATCACCAAAACCATATTTTCCAACTACTGATCCTTCCTCTTTGCTCCCAACCTTTGCATTCCAATCACCAGTAATGATCAATACATCTTGACTTCATGTTTGATTAATTTAAGATTGAAGAAGTTGGTAGAATTCTTCTATTTTATTCTCACTGGCTTTACTGTTTGGTGCATAAAATTGAATAATAGTGGTATTAACTGGGTTTCCCTGAAGGTGCATGGATATTATCCTATCACAGACAGTGTTATACCTTACGACTGATCTGCATATGTTCTTTTTGAGGATGAATGCAACACCATTCCTCTTCAATTTGTCATTCCTGGCATAGTAAACCCTGTGTTGTCAGATTCAAATGGCAACTGGTATTGTCCATTTCAGCTCACTAATGCCTAAGATATCGATGTTTAAGCATTCCATATCATTTTTGATAACTTCCAATTTTCCCAGGTTCATGCTTCGTATATTCCATTTTTGATTTTCAGTGGATGTTTACAGTAGTTTCTCTTCTATTTATGCTGTGTCCCATCAGCAAATGAAGGTCCTGTGGACTTTCATCCCAGGAACTTTATTCCATTCATGTTATCAAAGTTAACTCTACTTTGAGGTGACAGCTCTTCCCCAGTTGTATTTTGAGTGCCTTCGAACCTGAGGGGCTCATTTTCCAGTACTATATCTCATAGTGTTTCTCTGTTATTCATAAGGTTTTCAATGACTAAAGATTCAGAAGTAGTTTGTCACACTTTCTTCCAAGTCTGTCTTTGTCTGGAAGCTCATCTGAAATCTGTCGCCAGGGGTGACACTGCTGGTATTTAAAATACCAGTGGCATAGCTTTCAGAATCACAGCACCTCACAAGCCACCACAGTACGACAAACTGACAGATGAGTGGTGGCCGATTGGTTTTAAATGGAAACCATCACTTTAAATTTCAAGATTTTTGTGCATGCATAATAGAACCCTCCAGGGGTGGGGATGGTGTGTTCTTTTGCTCAGGCATCCCCTCTAGTTATCAGAATGGGGGTGTACAGACAGCAAGAGACATGAACTGATACCAATAAAAGAGTGTCCACACCTGTATCTGCACAGTTCTGTCAGGCGTTCGTGGCTTTTCTGATCCTTTCCCTGCCTGGTCTCTCCCAAGATGAGCATCTAGAATTAGAAAGCAATGGATTTCTTGATTCTGCTACAAATTCCCTTAGCTGTAAGACTTCCAATCTTCTAAATATTTCTTTATATGTGGTTTAGAGTTCTAGCACTATCCCCGGAGCCTGATTGGCCTGGTATTCTGTGTTGTTGATGACGGAGCTCCTCACTGTACTTCTGTATGATCCACCATCTTGATGAGATGAAAACAATAAGTTTATGTTAATGGGGGAGAAAAAATTCAGAAAAGGAGAGTGAGAATGATTACACATCTTGAAGAGTATAATCAATGCCACTTAAAAAGACATATAGAAATTGTTGAATTGGTATATGTTCTGTGTATATTCTCAACAGCAACACAAAATAATTCATGCTTTAAAAAAATACAGTGAAAAAGAGGAAGACCCCCAAGAAGATGAATTAGTACTTTGTGCACCTTAGTTTAGGGTGGATATGGCTGGTGTTGGGTGTTGTCTATTGTATATCAGGTGGTATAGGAGTTGGTATTGGCTCATTCCCAGTGGATGGAGATTTAGAAGTTTCCTTTGTGGCTAGGTTCTATAGGCATGGTTGCTGTTTCATATCAAGTGGTAAAGAGAAAACCTGCTTCACAAGCACACACACACAAATAAAACAGAATAAATAGACAGGGAACCAACAATGAAAACAGAAAAAAAAAGGAAAAAAAAGAAATTAAAATAGGAAGAAAACAGACAAAGAAATATAATAACTATAGAGTCAAAAGAGGGACAAAGAAATGGAGTTATAAAAGAGAAAAATAAGATAGAAAATTAAAGGAAGAAATAAAAAAAACACTTATGAATAACTAGAAAGAGAAAGCAGTACAGGAAAATGGGGCTATAGACCAATTTAATTAAGTTTTGAAATATTTCCCTTTTCTTAGAAAATGTCCTCATGTTATTTCTCCCTTCTCCAAATAAAATAATAGTTTGACTTATGTCATCATAGATTATTATTGTTACATTATTTTAAGTTTTTATTGTAAATTGTGTGATAGTTTACATGGGAGAACATTAGCTTTACAGTCATCCTATCATATTTCATTTCATTGCAATGATTATAATCCCCTCCATGCATCATCAAACACCAAAGGGTATACCATGCAAGCCTGCCACCCGATTCCCAGAACACAGACCCTCTCCTTCCCTGTGTCCAGAGTTCCCAGCTGCTCTATCTCTCCATGTCATCATCTCTGCCTCCATTTCTGGCATCACTGCTTCTCTGGGTAGGTTTCTGCATTCCAAGCAGAATGGAAACCACTCAGTGGAGAGTCTTCCCCCGCACCTTCTGGAACTAGGCTTCCTCCTGAAAGCTTGTAAGCCAGTCACTTCTTGTCTTTGTTGCCTCCCTTGCCCCTTTTGGGTAGCCAGTGTCTAAGTTGCCCATCTCTATCAACCCTGCATACCAAGGGGTTGGGAATGATCCTCACTGTAAAGATCTGTTCCTTCATTTGAGCTACTGCATCCATAAGTATAGGTCAAGTTCATCAAATTGTAGCAGATTATTCTTTTTTACCCTCTTCTTTCTTCTTCTAGTCAAGTTCTGATCATCCAGCCATTGAAGCCAAGTCAAGTCTGTACCATCTGCAAGTATGGGTGTTCTTGTAAATCTCCCCGCATTTCATGTTAGCTGGACACTTCACTCTCTGCTCTAGTCCTCTGTGGCTATGTCATTGTCTCTAGGCCCAGGAGTCCCCAGGTCTTGCCACACTACTGGCCAGCCAGGTCTCAATCTGGGTTCACAGGAGTCTATTGAACATGGTCAGACTTAGCTTACAACTTCATTGCTGTTTGTCCCCCACTTCCCCTTATCGATAACCAAACTGGTCACCAGCCAGAACACATGCCTGCTCGTGTATTCCCCTTGAGTCTTAGTATTGGAAGGAGGTTTGCCCTGAGGGAACCCAATCACCTGCATCGATGGCTCCCAGGCAAACAACTTGCTTGTTCTTGTAGTAGTCAATCAGACTGCCACCTATTTGAAGAATGTCATTGGAATCTGGATTGGGATTGCATTATATGTGTAAATTGCTTTGGGTGGGCAGTATTGACATTTTCACAATATTAAGTCTTCTTATCTAGGAGCATGGTATATTCTTCCACTTTTGTAAGTCTCTTTTGGTTTCTTGTAGTAGTGTTTTGTACTTTTCTTTGTATGGGTCCTTTGTTTCTCTGGTTACATTTATTTCTAGATATTTCATCCTTTGGGGGGCTATTTTAAATGTTATTGCTTTTCTAATGTCCTATTCAGTGTTGTCATTGTTACTATAGAGGAATCCAACTGATTTTTGTATGTTGATCTTATCCCCAGCCACTTTGCTGAATCTTCCAATAAGGTCTAGTAGCTTTCTTACTGAGTCTTTGGGGATTTCTGTGAATAGGATCATATAGTCTGCAAATAGAGTTTTATTTCCTCTTTGCCAGTTTGATGCCTTTAATTTCCCTGTCTTGCCATATAGCTCTGGCTAAGACTTCCAGCACAATATTGACTAGGAGTGGTGACAAAGAGTATACTTGTCTGGTTCCTGTTCACAGAGGGAAGGTTTTCAGTTTCTCTCCATTGAGAGTAATGTAGGCTGTTGGTTTTGTATATATGCTCTTAATTATATTTAGGAATTTCCCTTCAATTACTATTTGTTAAGTGTTTTTATCAGGAAGGATGTTGGATTTTGTCAAATGCCTTTTCTGCACCAATCGATATGATCATGTGGTTCTTTTGTTGCTTCTTATTCATATAGTGGATTACTTTGATTGTTTTTCTAATGTTGAACCATCTTTGCTTCCTTGATATGAATCCCACTTGATCATGATGTATTATCTTTTTTTTAAAAAAATGTTTTATTGTGAATTATGTGATAGTTTACAAGGGAGAGCATTAGTTTTACATTCATCCTATGGCATATCATTTATCACCATAGTTACAATTCCCTCTATACATCATCAACCAGGCAAAGGGTACACCCTGCAAACCTGCCCTCTAGTCATCAGCACACAGTCCCTCTCCCTCTCTGGGTCTAGAGTCCCCAGCTGCTCCATCTCCCACGTCATCATCTTTGCCTCCATCTCTGGCATCACTGCTTCTCTGGGTAGGGTCCAGCACTCTGCTTTTCTCCTTTTGCAGGTTCCAGGGACCTCGGCTCCTGAACTGCATAGTCAATCATTCACCTCCTTTTGCTAAAAAATGTCCACCTTTACATTTCCAACCCTCACAGTCAGTCCTTATAACAATTATTCACCATTGTACCACAAGGGACCGATCCCTGTCTCCTTTCATTAGCCCTGCCCAGACAGATTGGATATTACTCAGTGGAGATTCTACCTTTCTTTGCTCCCTCTGTTCCCTCTAGATATAGGCTTCTTCTTGAAAGCTTGTAAGCCAGTCACTTCTT
>NW_006408803.1:1339902-1340337 GCF_000296735.1 Chrysochloris asiatica
TGCATATGCCCTCTTTTCTTATCAGCTGGACACTTCACTCTCCACTTTAGGCCTCTGTGCCTATGTCACTGACTCTGTGCCCAAGAGGCCCCAAGTCTTGCCACACTGCTGGCCAACCAGGTCTCCACCTGGGTTCATAGGAGTCTATTGAATGTTGTAGGGCTTAGCTCGCAGCTTCATTATGTTTTTCCCTCACTTCCCCTTATCAATGACGAATGTGGTCACCAATCAGAGCCCATGTCTGCTTGTGTATTCCCACTGAGTCTTAGTGTTGGAAGCAGGTTTTTCCTATGTATTGTATTTTTGATGTGCTGCTGGATTCTGTTGGCTAGGATTTTGTTGATAATTTTTGCATCTATGTTCATGAGGGATATTATTATATAATTTTCTTTCTTAGTGACTGAAAAGTTAATCACTCCCCTCCTTGCTATAAAA
>NW_006408803.1:1342070-1344686 GCF_000296735.1 Chrysochloris asiatica
CTTCAAGGTAGCATAGTATTCCATTGTGTGTATGTACCACAGTTTGTTTATCCATTCTTCAGTTGATGGGCACTTTGGCTGCCTCCATCTTTTTTAGCACCACTTTTGCCATGTCCCAAAGATCATGTTGTGTTTTCATTCTCATTTGTTTCTAGGAATTTTGTAAGTTCACATTTAATTTCTTCTACTACCCAATTGTTTTTCAGCTAGGTGTTATTCAGTTTTCATGTATTTGACTTTATTTCCTTCATCTTCCTATTTCTGATTTCTAACTGGATAGCATTGTGGTCTGAGAAGATTATTTGTAATATTTTGATGTTTGTAAATTTTTGGAGGTTTGTTTTGTGATCTAACACATGATCTATTCTGGAAAATGTTCCATGTGTACTGGAAAAGAATATATATTGTGCTGTTGTTGTGTTGAATGCTCTGTACACATCTATGAGGTTCAGTTGGCTGATTGTGTTGTTTAGTTCTTCTGTGTTTTGTCAAAATTCTTTCTGGAGTAACTTCAAAGAAAAGTAATTGCTGTGAACGATGAAGGTAGAGGACAGCTTCGATTTACCGCTTGAAACAGTTCCGGTAGATAGTAAGAGTGGTCTGGAAAAACAGATAGCTCTCAGAAGTTGCTTTCTACTTTCTCTATAGAGTAATTCTAATTTTACTTATAAATATATGTATAATTTGGCGATATTCTCAGCTTTCACTATGAGTTCTACAAACCTTAGGGAAAACTAGCTTAGCAGCAATTGCTTTCAGCCTTGGTGGATTGAATACAAAGAGAAATTGTATAAATTACTCCCTTTCATTAGAAAACTTAGGTAACAGCTAAGAAAACAGGAAGCAGAAGCAAGGGCAGAAGCTAGAGAGCATAGTGGGACAGCAACAACAAGTTGAAAAGCCTCTCGAGTTGTATTCATTCATTTCTTCACCCGACGTTTCCGCGTATATGCTCATGTCCCACATGAGGAACCCCTCCCCCCCGCACATAATAAACCTTCACATCAAATCAAGAGAGGAAGATCCATGAATATCTTATGGACATTAAGCAATACGAAGATATTGAAAAGAAAAAGTACACACAAAAATGAACTCAGCATAGGAAAATACTTCAAAGAAACCAGCGGCACCACAAAAAAACACATAGCAAAATGACTGCATTCAAGTCATACCTATTGATAATTATACTGAATGTGTATTAAGTGCACCAGTCAATAAACAGAGCATAGTAAAATGGATAAAAAATGCAGGATCCTTTAATATGCTATCTACAAGAGACACACTTTACACTCAAAGACAAACATAAATTAATAATTAAATGATGGCAGCACTGAACAATTTTCATTTTGTTTCAATGGGTTTGGTGAAAAGAGATGGGGATAGGACTTTTTTGATTCAATAGTGAATAATTGTCATCATGACTAATTGTAATTGTCACAACTGTAAAAGTAGAAGTTTTGTAACATAAAGGGGAAGAGTATTTAATCTTACATTCCAATAACAGAGGACCCTAGGACCATCAAGTGTGAAGTACATGAGCTGAACAAAGGACCCTAACCAGAGAAGTGGCACCAGAGATGGAGGCAAAAGTGATGGTATGGAGAGATAGAGCTGCTCAGGACTTTAGACTCATGGAAAGAGATAGGTTGTCTGCTCGTGGCCAGGAAGCTGGTTTACAGAATGTGCCATTTGACTGTTTAAATGATTATATATTTCTGCATGTTTTTGTGTACATCAACAAACAAATAAACAAAACAAAACAAAACCCAGAGGAAATTGAAAGAAAAAAATGTATGTTGTGAATAGAGATATATATCCTATGTCCAGTCACTTAAAGTTTTAATTGAACTTTAAAATTTCAGATACATCCTTTCTTAATTTTTGACAACATCAGCCTAATTCAAATCCTTTTTTCAAATTTAAGCTATCTCATTTTACTGTCTAATTAAATGTGAAATGTGGATAGTATAAGTCATCACATTAGTCTGCTCAAATGTTTTAACATTAAACCACATTTTAAATATCATCTTCTCTGTTTTCTGTTCAAGTTTTCTTATGATGTGGTCCCATTCTGCTTGTCTAATCTTACTTTCCAATTTGCGCTATCCTCTTGTCAGAGACAACATCCTTACTGACCAAAGAACACAGAGTTCAAGTTAATATTTATATCCTTGGTCATATTGTTTCCTCACCTAGAACTATTTCCTTGACATTACATATATTCAGATGTTGTGACTTTTTTGAAAGCTTGCTCTGTTTCTACTGTCACTTTGAAAGTTCTTGCTATTACAAAATTACTAAAATCTCTTCAGCCAGCTTCTCCTTTGTGGCACCTTAGAACACCATAGAATTCAAGGTCCTTCTTGAAGGTTCTGATTATATTCACTGAAAAGTAAATAGTTTTCCATTTATGATAACAGGAAATTGTTCATATTTGCATGTATTCAAAGAAAAATCTAGCTCTTTTTATGTTCAATATGCTGTTATATTATCACCAATCCTTGAACTCTAAATAAGACAATCTTTCAGAAAAAATTTTAAATGCCCTCAAATTATAGAAATTTTATTACCTTACAGTGCTTAGGATGAACTACTTGAACTTTCACTGAGAAATAT
>NW_006408803.1:1344821-1378644 GCF_000296735.1 Chrysochloris asiatica
ACCCATAGCAACCCTGTACAGGGTTTCCGAGGCTGTAAATCTTTACGGGAGCAGAATGCCTCATCTTTCTCCCACGGAGCAGCTGGTAGTTTTGAACTGCTGGCCTTAAGGTTCGCAGCCCGATTCGTAACCACTATGCTACATAAAATAGGTAATATAAAATTTATATGAAAAATTAAGGATGGAAAATTTTTTATCAAGCTAATTGCAATATAAAACAAGCAGGAGTGGCAATATTAATCTGTGGTAAAATAGACTTTAAGTAAAAAAACATCAGAAGAGACAAGGAAGGACATTATCTTATGATTAAATGGCCAATTGAACAAGAGGACATAACCATAATAAATATCTATGCTCCCAATGAAAGAGACTCAAAATACATAAATCAAACTTCAATAGACATGAAGAAAGAGACAATGCTAGAATAATTGTAGGAGATTTTAATACAATACTTACAAAAAAGGACAGAATAATATAAGAAACTTAGCAAAGGCACAGAGTAGCTAAACAACACAATTAATTAATTTGATCTCATAGATTTATACAGAGCACTCAACCCATCAACAGCATGTTACACATACTTTTCCAGTGCCCAAGGAATATTTTCCAGAATAGACTATATGTTAGGCCACAAAGTAAGTCTCAGTAAATTTAAAGACATCAAAAAAAATCTTCTCAGATCACAATGCTATAAAATTAGAAATAACAAAACAGAAATATCAAGGAAATGAAATCAAATACATGCAAATTGAATAGAACCCTGCTTAAAAGCCACTGGGTAGCAGAACAAACAGAAAATGAAAAAAAAAATTTTTTTTTTCTTGAAATATGTGAGGATGAAAACAACATACAAAAACCTTTGGGACACAGTAAAAGTAGTGCTTAGAGGGCAATTTGTAGCAATAAGCACACACATCCAGAAAGAAGAAAGAATCAAAATTAAAATATTAACACAACATCTCCAATAATTTGAAAAAGGAACAGCAAAGTAAGCATACAGTTACCAGGACAGAATAACTAATAAAGATTAAAGCAGAAATAAATGGATTAGAAAGCAGAAAAACAATAGAAAGAATCAATAAGACAGAAGCTGGCTCTTCAAAAGGATTAATAAAATTTACAAACCACTCAAAAATCGACCAAAAGAAAAGTGGATATAATATAAATAACATGCATAAGAAATGATATGGGTGATTTCACAACAGAAATCATAGAAGAAAAAGAATAATAACAGAATACAATGAATACAGAATACTTGTACCCTAATCAATTGGAAAATCTGGAAGAGATGGACAGAGTTTTAGAAAAACACAACCTACCTAAATGAAAACAGAGTGAAATAGAAGACTTGAACAGAACTATAACAAAAGATAAATTGATCAGGTTATTAAAAATCTCCCCACAAAATAGTACAGGCCCAATTGGCTTTACTGGTGAATTTTAGGAAACATACAGAATAGAGTCAACACCAATTTTATTAAAACTATTCCAAAACATAGAAATGGATGAAAAACTCTCCAATATGAAGTGAGCATAGCCCTTATACCAAAATTAGACAAGGATATCACTAAAAAAATAAAATTATAGACCAATATCCTTCATGAACATAGATGTGAAAGTTCTCAACAAAATACTAGCCAATAGAATTGAACATCATAGCAAAAAATTAATACATCATTATCAAGTTGGATTCATAATGATACATAATATTATTCATAATGATACATAATATTATGTAGATTATGTTTCTAATATTGAACTTTCTTGTTCAATATTAGAAACATAATCTACATAATATATCATATAAATAAAAAAAAGGAAAAGAACTACATGATCATATTGATTGATGCAGAAACAGCATTACAAAATCCAACACCAATTTTTGATATAACACTCAACAAAGAATTGAAGGGAAATTTCTTTACATTATTAAGAGCATATATACAATAGCAACAGCCAACATCACTCTCAGTGGATGCAAACTGAAACCATTCTTTTCATAAACAGTAACCAGACAAGGATGCCTTTTATAACTACTTCTATTTAATATTGTGTTAGAAGTCTTAGCCAGAGGTATAATGCAAGAAAAGAAACTTAAAGGCATTCAAATTAGCAAAGTATAAGTAAAATTCTATTTGCAGATGATATGATTCTATACATAGAAAATCACAAAAACTCAGCAAGAAAATTATTGGAAGTCATTGGATGATTCATTATAGTGGCAGGGTACAAGGTCAATATATAAAAATCAGTTGGATTCCTCTATAATAATCAAGACTACTCTGAAAAGGAAATTAGGAAAACAATTTAATTTACAATAGCCACCAAAGGATGAAATACTTAGGAATGAATCTATCTAGAGAAACAAAAGAACTATACAAAGAAAAATGCAAAACACTACAACAACAACAAAAAAGAGATTTACAAAAATGGAAGAATATACCACGCTCATGGATAGGAAAACTTCATTGCGAAAATGTCAATATTACACAAAACAATATACAAATATAATGCATTTCCAGTCCAGATTCCATCAACATTCTATAAATAGATGAAATAAATGACCAAAAACTTTTTTGGAATGGAAAGAGACAACAGATAAACAAAACACTACTTAAGAAGAAGAATAAAGTTGGATACCTCTCACTCACCGATCACAAAATTTGCTACATTGTTATAATTGTAAAAACATCCAGGTACTAGTACAATGAAAGATAAAGACCTTGGATAAACAAAGAACTGTTTATAAGAAGTTTAGTTTGGAGGCCTCTCAATTCCTGATCTCAAAAATTACTACACATCCACAGTGGCCAAAACAACATGGTACTGGTACAAGGAAAGTTACATAGATCAGTGGAGCAGAACTGACAACCCAGAAGTAAATCCATCCACATACAGTCAACTAGTGCCTCTCTTGAATAATTATTTCTTTTTTCTAAACACTCATGGACCTTTACATGTCT
The DNA here is from genome assembly GCF_000296735.1 of Chrysochloris asiatica. NCBI lineage: Eukaryota > Metazoa > Chordata > Mammalia > Afrosoricida > Chrysochloridae > Chrysochloris > Chrysochloris asiatica. The sequence goes on from NW_006408803.1 coordinate 1,347,785, forward strand.
CACTCTTTCTCAAGTATATATGTCTAGCTTCTTTTCTAGTTATTTAAGTGGTCATGACTTATTCCTGTAGGAATATCAGCTCACTGGAACGTAAGTCTAAATCAACAGCATGTTCCCTACCATGATCAATTTGATGGTTTTAATTTTATGAATGGGCAAAAACAGAATTAAATTGAGATTGGAGAGAAATATAGACATTTAAAATAAAAAGAATTAGTAAAAGAAAGAAGGTCAATAAAATTATTGAAAAGTTGATAGCTAACTAAGGAAATAGACTCATTCACTTGTAATGGATAGCAAACAAGGGGAAAGAACCAAACAAAGAGGCTTCCTTACTTTTGCTGTGTGAACATTTGAAATAAGTATCTCAGGCTATTGTGGCTTACAGTGGTCTGATCTGTTGCTTGAAGCAATAAGCAAAATAAAAACCTTTTATTCAATCAATTTATATATTTTTTTCAATTCACAGCAAATAATCCCAAACCTACTGCCATTGAGTTGATTCCATATCGTAATGACCCTACAGGACAAAGTAGAACTTCTCCATAGGGTTTCTAATGTGAGAAATTCTAAAGATGGTTCATCTGCAGGAATAAAGGATGCATGAGATTGCTAGACAATATGTAGGATGTTGATTCAAACCCAGGGATATGTAAGCAGGATGAATTGGGGGAAGTGGGGAGAGAAATCTGTTGTAGGACTAGGAACTTTAAATAAGAATAGTCATTAAGAGCATGGGTGCCATTTAGGCTACTCTGGAAGGAGGGAAAATGGGACATTCAGGTAGATTGTAAAACGAAACAGTACCCAGTAAAAGGGAAACTGGAGGAGGGGTTTGTTCAAGACAGGGGAATAAAACTGTTTTCAGGCTGACCATGCAGTGCCTGTGACTACTGGGCTGGGTGTCCGAGTTTGCAGAATCCAATAAAGAAAACCTCACTCTCACTAAAATGAGTACAGATTGGATTACTTGAGCGTTTGTCAGTATTGACAACATTTCTCACACTGAGATTGTAAATCTTTACTGAAGCAAGAGTTTCTTATTGTTTTCTTGTGAAAAGGCAGGTATGCTTGAACAGCTAACCTTGCAGTTAGCAGCCCAAAGCTGAACTAATTTTGCTACCAGGATTCCTATAGCAAACAAGGATACACAGAATGGTTCATTGAAAGGAACTAAAAAGATAAAATCAGCATATCTAGCAATTAATTTGTATTTTAAGACTTATGATGAATATTTCTATCTGAATACGTGTTATTCTTTACTTTGATATGATTCAGACAAGCCCAAACTTTCTATAAATGCAACTAGTCTTCACTGATTTTCCTGCACACAAATTTCAGTTTAATATAGTAATAGTAGAACTAGAGAGGGGTGTTTTTCATGCAAGCAGAATTCAGTCCTCTCAAATAAGAGTTAAATTATGTTTTATATTGTTATTTTATTTGGAACACAGTGCTGGTTTGATAATTCATTGAAATGTACATTGTAATCACAGACCTCCCAGATAGCTTGTGCTTGCATTTGAATGGGTATGGGTGTGCTTGAATCAGAGCAATGTGATTTTCTTAAAAGGAAAAATAGCTAATTAAGTTGCTATCATTCCTCAATCATCTACAGAGAATAGCCAATAATTGATTTTGGAAGGGAGGAGAAAACTTACTTAAGCTGCCACTAATTTTTTTTTTTTTAATTGAATCTGTCTCCTGATGATTAACACAGAAGTTCCTCTAGCAATTATGGACTCTCTTATAAATGACTGTCTCATAATTTACAGCTTGCCAGGAGCTGCTTCAATTCAAACATGTGTGTAATTCACTCTTCTGGCTCATTTCCATCACATCTTCTCCCAGCCCAGACTCTCTTGCACATGTGAAATGCTCCATGCTGAGAGTATGTGTTCCAGTTAGCCAGAAAAATTGGCGTACCATATAAAGAATATAGCCGATTGCTGAAGGTCAATTCTGATAGAAAATAGGGATAGTCTTACTAAAAAGAATTCAATATGTGTTAGCCTACATACAATTCTTTTATAGTCACTGATTTCAACCTCTAACCCTTCTGCTAATTTTTCACGCTTCAGTTTTGTTTTTGTTTTTTAATTCTTCAAATTTCCACAATAAATTTGAATTTTATTCCCTTTCCTCCTTATATTTTCCCTCTTCTAGTAGGGATGCTAATGACTTGTGGCATGTTTTAATGTGACTGTTAGGAGTTGAAAGAAAGAAGGAAAAAATACTTGAAGATGATATCAATCAAAAACATCCCCTTGAATATTAAGCACTTAAATATAGAACAATATTAGAATTTCTAAGTCCTATAAAAAGATATTGGAGTCCTGGTGTGGTGCCCAAAGGATAAACACTCAACCTCAAAGTCAGTTTGAAATGCAAGGTCAGTGGTTCAAGCTCACCATCTGCTCCTCAGAAAACCTATACAGGGCCACTATGAGTTGAAACCAACTCAACAGCACTTATCAACAACAACATAAAAAGATATATAATTTGGTTATAATACATCTCATGTTTACTAGGGGTGATATTTACATTATTATCAAATGAGTTTTATTTCATTTTTACTTGTATTTGATAATGGGGGTGAGGAAAAACACATAGTCATATTACAAACATTGGTCCTAAAAAGGTGATGAGGTCACATTACCATGAAGACACTGGCATAGTGTTGTAGCACACTGAATGTTCAATTATTTCTTCGCTCTCTATGGAGTCCTAATGTGGCACTATAAGATAAGCATTGGACTGCTAAACACAAGGTTAGAAATTCAAACCCTATACAAACCTTAGCAACATGCATAACATGTTATTGTTATTGTTTCTGTTGCTATCCAGTCAGTTTGAACTCATGGCAATTTTATGCATAACAGAACAAAACTTAGCCTAGTGCATTTCAAATAGCACATCCTATATTTAAATTATTAATTCAAGGACTATATTTTGGTAATCACAATATCTTTAAGTCCATTGACTCTGTATCCCCAATTAATAAATCATGTTGTTGTTAAGTGCTGTGAAGTTGGTTCAAACTCATAGTGATCCTGTATAGGTTTTCCCAGGAGTAAATGGTTGGTTTGAACTGCAGACCTTGTTGTTCAAACCAACCTTGTTGTCCAGTGCTTATTTTACAGTGCTACACCAGGACTCTAAGAAATCATATTGTTGTTGTTGTTGTTAGGTGCCATCAAATAAATCATATTAGGGCAGTGTAAAGAAGAAATAGTCACGCTTAAGACTTTGGATTTGAACCATCCCACCTTCTAATTCTTACCCTGCTTCATTTTGTCCTTATGACTAACTGTTCCTTTTCTGTAGCTATCTTTTCCCATACTCTCTAGCTCTTTTATAGACTGTAAATCTCATATTTACTACACTATATATAGTAACTTACTCCACAGTCTAACACATAATGAAATGATTGGTGAATCTTAATTGAATGGATAACATCTGAGCATTCTATTCTGAAAACTGGTCTCTTGTCTGTCCCTTTGGCTCCATTTTGATGGTTGTTTTGTTCTTTCTTTAACCCTTTCTGATTTGATATTTTCTGCAGCTTAGTCTACTGTTTATTTGCCTGCCCCAATTTCATTTCATACCTTCCTCAAGCCATTAAGACAGAACTCTCCCCCGTTCAGCTTTGTGTCCTCCTTTCCTCCAGTGATTCTGCCATCCATTCACTTCTTCTTTTATTTCCTGATTCTTAAATCTCTATCCAAATAACTTCAATTGGCTCCACAATCTTTATTTCAAGATGTTCCCACTTTACCCCCCACCTCCTATCATTCTAGTTTCTTCTATCTGGTACCCTGAATCCAAGCAATCTTTTATCTTAATGGAACTTATAATTTTATGATCTTGTCACTGTCCCTTTCTCTCCCATGTCCACTTTGCCTCTTAGCTAGATTAAATGCCAATCCTTAGTTTCTTGAGAACTCTTACAAGAGGCTTACTTTCTCAGTTGTCTACCCTGCAACAAGTGGCTTTCACGTGACCCATGAGTAGAAACCTAGTAGGGCATGTGCGGTAGTTTTGGGAAACTTTAGGTGTATCCTCTTCTTCAAAAACCCTTAACAATCATATTTCAACAATGACTGGAAAGCCACGAGAACTGCCAAGAAATTAACTGGTCCTGACATGTTTGGATTGTTGAAGCAAAGACAAAAACTTAATTTCTCAACATATCTTTTTACACACAAAAATACTCTATTTGAGGAGAGATACATTTTTAAGTTTGTTGTTGCTGTTAGGTGTCATAGAGTTGGTACCAACTAATAGCGACCCTATCCACAACAGAACGAAATGCTGCTCGGTCCTCACCATCATTGCTTAACTCGAGTCCATTGCTCTGCCATTATGCCAGTCCATCTCATTGGAGTTCTTCATCTCTTTTACTGACCCTACCCTTTACCAAGCATGATGTCCTTCTCTAGGGACTGGTGCCTCCTGATAGTATGTCTGAAGCATGAAAGATGAAATCTGGCCATTTTGGCTTCCAAGGAGCACTTTGGCTGTACTTCTTCCAACACACATCTGTTTGTTCTTTTGGCAGTCCATTGTACTTTCAATATTCTGCTCCAGCACCATAACTCAAATGCATCAATTGCTCTATCTTATTCTTTATTCACTGCCCAACTTTCATATGCATACCATGGGTTGGGTCTGATGCACTTTAGTTCTTAAACTAACATCTTTGCTCTTCAACAATATGAAGAGGTCCTGCACAGAAGATTTGTATAATGCAACAAACTATTTGATTTCTTGACTGTTGCTTCAGTGAGTGTTGATCTGAGCAAAATGAACTTTTTGAGAATTTCAATCTTTTCTCCATTTATATCAATGTTATTTATTGGCCCATGGGAGGATTTTTGTTTTCTTTATGTTGAGGTGCAACCAGTTTTGAAGACTATTATCTTTGATCTTCATCAGTAAGTATTTAAAGTCCTCTTTGCTTTCAGCAAACAAGCTTGCATCATCTGCATATCTCAGGTTGTTAATGAGTCTTCCTCCAATCCTGATGCCACGTTTTCCTTCATATAATACAGCTTCTTGGATTATGTGCTCAGAATGCAGATTGAACAAGTATGGTGCGAGAATACAACTGGGCATACACCTTTCCTAATTTTAAACCATTCGGTACTCCCTTGTTCTGTTCAAACAATTGCCTTGTGGTCTATGTACAGGTTCCTCATAAGAACAATTACGTGTTCTGGAATACAGTTCTCTGTAATATTGTTCATGGTTTATCAAAATCCATACCATCAAAAACCTTTGAGTAGTCAATAAAGTGCAGGTAAAAATCTTTCTGGTATTCTCTGCTTTCAGCCAAGATTCATCTGATGTCAGCAATGATAACCCTCATCCCACATCCTCATCTGAATCCTACTTGAACTCTGGCAGTTCTCTGTCAATGTACAGTTGCAACCATTTTTAAATTATCTTTAGCAAAAATATTAAGTAATATCACACAAAAAATGAGGGGTGTTTCAGCAGGATCTGTGCCCTTCAGAGTGTGTTGTGTTATGAATGTTTTCCATCATCAGTCTTCCATAAACCATAGAGAAGTTGATGACATTTAAACAAAAGAAAACCAGATTAGATCTATATTTTAGAAAGATCTCTAAATTGTCTCTACTGAAGATTATAGTGGACTACCTCTATCTTTTGATAACTGTCCTTACTTTATTCCATATAGTCCTGGTAGGTCTATCAAACATATTTCCTGACTCCAAGACAGGGGATTCAATATAAATGATGTGTGGTCACTCAGAAACCATCCTTAAAATTGTTCTAGTTAAAACTAAAGGGGGAAGACTGATTCCTGATTTTAGGGCCTTAGAGCTGATGTTTTGAAGTAGTCACTTATGCTGGGTTCTTTGGAAGCAAACATTGAGATAGAGTTTGGAATGAAGATATTTAATAAAGAGCAACCTCTGTAAAAGGAGCAGAGAAGATGTATTATTAGACAGATGGAGAAACAGCTCTGACAAAGCCTCAGTTAACTTGTCAGGATGCATTGGAACATGAGGAGAGTACTGGTGTCCTGCATAGGGCAAAAATGGTCAGGTCTGCCTCAGTGAATCATTGGATGCATGATATCCTGGAAAAAGTGTTACCTCAAATAAAGTGAGTCTCGGAAGCTGAGGCAGATCCTGAGTATCTGGCAGCTAAAGATTTTGGCTAACTGCATTTTTTTTTTTTTGCAATGGTTAGCAAATCCTTTCTAGAATGAAGATCTGGGCAGTGCATTTCAAAGTCTACCGTACCCATGTAGAGAACTTCTGTTTGCAATAGACGAGAATGGGCCAGTACAATAACTAACCCAGAGTTGAGGGATGGGAAAAGAGACATATAAGAATAGGTTTGAATTTGTAGACCCAGTTGTGCATGTGGCCAGAACTACTTTCCCCATTCTTGGTTATTTGAGTAAATGCATTCTTTGTGGCTTAGTCATTTAGCCATATCAGTCATGGGTTAAGGAGTCCTGTCTAAGGCAATAGTTGATTTGGAATGACAAAGAATGGTAGAAAGCCCTTTGTAGAATTTTGTGATACTTGATAAGATTCTTACTGCATAAGATAGTAAAAATGGTGATAAGTACATTTTATATGGAATCATTGTCAAACTCTAGTGATTGATTGATAGAAGGACCAAGAGAACAAAATTCACAGATTATTTACAAATTTTTTGTTTAAGTGATAAGTGCAGATAATGAGGCTATCTGTTGTTGTTGTTAAATGCTGTTGAGTCAGTTCTGACTCATGGCCACCCTGCATATGGGGTTTCCAAGGAGTGGTTGATAAGTTTGAACTGTCAATCTTGCAGTTTCAGTGCTTATCCTATAACACCACATACGAAGATAGAATAAATGAATAGGAAGAGAATGGGAAATTTTATGAGTTTAGTTTGATTACATTTTATATTTTAACTACATGCAATAATATACTTATTTAAAATCTAGAATACCAGTTGACACATTTTCAATGAGGAATGTAACTACAACTATAATGGTAACACTTAAAATAACTGGTCATCTGAAGAGTCTGGTTAGAAGGCTCTTTGTGAAGTTAAATTTAAATCAGAAATTTGCTTGAGTTCAGATAAAGTAAGTTAAATGATGTTTTATTGTGAGTTAGGTATTTCCCTAACTTTTTGCCTGTCTTGAAAAATGTCCAGTTCAGAAAGATAGACAAAGAAAAAGTACGCTGGATAGTTTTGATCACCAACCATAGTTCTTTGTACACTATCTATTAAGGTGTTTCTATCTCCTTGGTTTTCAACTTCATTCCCATTCGACTTCTTTCCCAGTGCCTTATTTGTCATTGCCCCACACTATTTGAAGCTACCTTCTATCCTGACTAGAATTTTGGTCACTTAAATCATTTGAATTTCCTTATAATATGTATTATCTATGAAAGCATTATCACCCCCAAAGGGGAAGTAACTCATACTTGGGAGGCAATAACATTTTAGATATCAGAATGGTTTGTGGTCCTCTAAAGGACCATGATACATAAAATATATTCAAGATACCTATGTATTAAAATTTCAAGGTAGGCATATTAGGCGAAAAAAGTCTGTGTAATCTTTCATAGTGTCTGATCCAAATTAGTTTAATAGAAATAAAATATGAGCCTCAGATGCAATTCATTTTTTTAATAATAGTTACAACGCCATATATAGTGCCAAAGATGAGCCCCTCAGGTTGGAAGGCACTCAAAATACAACTGGGGAAGAACTGATTCCTCAAGATGGAGTTGACAGTCATGATGTGGATGGAGTAGTTTTGGGAATGGCACATATACTATGGAGCATGACTCAAAATGAGAAGAAACAGCTTTAAATATCCATCGTGGTGGTGGTTTTGTGCTGTGCAGTTGGAAACTACCACTGGTAGTTTCAAGCTGCTGACCTTGAGGTTAGCAGCTCAACTCGCTATCAGAGCTCCTTTATCGGAATGTAGAATGTACTAAGTATGAAACCAAGAAAGTTGGAAGCAATAAAATAACAAAATGGTGCAAATAAATATCCATATCCTAGGAACTAGTGAACTGAAATGGATTGGCAATGACAGTTTTGAATCCTAAATCATATGGTTTACTATGCTGGGAATGACAAATCCTCAAAAAGAAACATTTCAAGATCTATCTGGAAGTGCATTGCTGTCTGTGATAGGATAATACACATATATCTCAAAGGAAAACTAGTTAATACAACTATTATTCTAATTTGTACAACAAACAGTTAAGTCAATGATGAAATTGAAGAATTCCACCAAAATCTTCACTCTAAAGTCGATAAAACATGCAGTCAAGATGCACTGACAACGATTAGTGACTGGAATGTGAAAGCTGGAAACAGAGATGAAATTTCAGCAGTTGGAAAATATTGCTATCTTAACAGAAATGATGCTTGAGATTGCATGACAGAATTGTGTCAGACCAGTGACTTCTTCATTGCAAATACTTTTTCAACAATATAAGCAATACACATGGATGTCCCAGATAGAATACACCAGAAGCAAATTGACTACATCTGTGGGAAGAGACAGTAGAGCAACTCACTACTATCAGTCAAACCAAGGTCAGAGCAGACTGTAAAACAGACCATCAATTGCTCATATGCAAGTTAAATATGGAAGTTGTTGATGTTGTTAAGTGCCATTGAGTTGGTTCTGACTCATAGCGACCCTGTATAGGGTCTCTGATGAGGTGACTGGTGAGTTTGAACTACTGACCTTGCAGTTCAAACTAACTTTACAGTCCAGTGTATTAATACATAGTTTCAAAATAAAAGTTTCAAAAAGTAAGTATGGTGAAAGAATGCACACTTTTCCTAATTTTAAACCATTCGGTATTCCTTTGTTCTGTCCAAACTGTTTCTTGGTCTATGTACAGGTTCCTCATGAGTACAATTAATTCCAGTAGAATGTCAAAATTATTGAATAATATCATTAATATCACATGTAAGTAAAACTTAGCTGAAGCTAGTTTACAAAAATGTTCAGAGCTACATCAGCTTGGAGCTGCTAGAAATTCAAACTGGATTCAGGAGAGAATCTAGGAATATCACTGTTGACATCAGATGGATCTTGGCTGAAAGCAGAAAATACCAGAAAGGTGTTTACTTGTGTTTTATTGACTATGCAAAGGCATTTGACTGTGTGGATCATAACTAACTATTGATAAAATTGTGAAGAGTGGAGATTCTTAAACACTTAATTATACTCATGTGGAACCTGTACATAGATCATGAGGCAGTTGCTAGAAGAGAAAAAAATTTACATGGTTTAAAATCAGGAAAGGTGTGTATCATACTTATTCTTTCTCTATGCTTAGCAAATAATCTGAGAAGCTGGACTATATGAAGAAGAATGCAACATCAGGATTTCATACCTGCAATATGCAGATTATGCAACTTTGGCTTGCTTAAAATGATGAGGAAGTGAGGCATGTTCTGATGAAGGTCACAGAATACAGCTACAGTATGGATTACAAACTCAATGTGGAAAGAATGAAAGTCTTCACAAGTGGACCAATAAATATCATGTTACATTGAGAAAAGATTGAAGTTGTCAAGATTTAATTTTACTTGGACCCATAAACAGTGCTCATGGTAGCAGCAGTCAAGAAATCAAATGATGTATTTTATTGGGCAAATATGCTGCAAAAAAATGATTTCAAGTGTTGAAAGAGCAAAGATGTAAATTTGAGGACTAAGGCACAGCTGACCCAGTCCATAGTATTTTCATTTACTTCATATTCAGCTGAAAGCTGGACAATGAATAAAGAAGACCAGAGAAAAATTGATGCATTTTGAATTATGGTGTTTGTAAAGAATTTTGAAAGTACCTTGGAATGCAATAAGTACATTTAATCTTTTGTACTTTGGACATATTATCAGGAGGGACCAGTCTATGGAAAAGGACATCATGTTTGGTAGAGGGTCAGTGAAAAAGAGGAAGACCCTTCTTTTTGGTACTGACAAAGTGGCTGCAACAACATGATCAATCATAACAACAATTATGAGGTTGTGATAAGACTGAGCAGTGTTTTGTTGTGCATAGGGTTGTTATGAGCAGGAGACAACTCAACACTACCTAACAACATAGCAATAGTTGGAATCAAGTGAATGACAAACAACAACAATAAAACTGTTTTAAAATATAAAAAGTGAAATTTATTTGAATAAAATATTTGAATTATCTCAATAAATCCATAATAGTCAACATGTAAACAATATAACAGGAGTGCTGGTGTCATTGTAGGATAAACGCTTGACTGCTAATCATGAAATCGGCAGTTCAATCCCACTAGCTGCTCTGAAGGAGAAAAGGTTTTCTGCTTCCTTAATGATTTACAGCCTCGAAAATGCTATGCAGGGTTGATTTGTGTTGGAACTGACTCAAAAGCACTTAACACCAAAACAACGAGATAAAGTATATTTTTTTTGTTTCCATGGGAGAAAGGTGAGGCCTTCTGCTCCCATAAAAATTTATTGCTTCAGAAATCCTATACAGGGTTGCTATGAGTCAGAATCGATTCCATAGCATACCACCACAACTACCACCAGCCCATGAATAATGAATTTTTCTCCAATCCTAATGTCACATTTTTCTTCATATAATCCAGATTCTTGGATTATTTGCTCAGCATACAGATTGAATAAGTATGGTGAAAGAATGCAACCCTGATGCACACTTTTCCTAATTTTAAACCATTTGGTATTCCCTTGTTCTGTCCAAACAACTTTCTTGGTCTATGTACAGGTTCCTCATGAGCACAATTAAATGTTCTGGAATACTCATTCTCTGCAATATTGTCCATAGTTTGTCATGATCCACACAATCAAAAGTCTTTGTAAGCATCTTTCTGGCATTCTCTACTTTCAACCAAGATCCATCTTATGTCAGCAGTGATATCCCTTGTTCCACATCCTCTTCTGAAACTGGCATGAGCCTTTGGAAATTCTCTGTCAATGTATGGTTGCAACCATTTTTTAATTATCAAGCTTTTATAGACATCTCCTTTACATTTTTGATAGGCAATGTCTAAATTGTCCATCCTTATAAATGTACACTGGAGAATACACTGAGTACACTGAGGAGATAAGTGTCTTCCTTGACCTGAAGAATCTTGCTTTCTGGTCGGAGTTTTGAGCAACTGCATCCATAAGCAAAAGTCCACTCCTACAAATTGGAGCAAATTACACTTGCTCACAGTATCAAACACCTTTATTTTTATCTTGTCAGGTTCTGGTCAGTTGAGTCCTAGCCATCCAAGCTAGGTCACATTGGTACCAGCTGCAAGTTTTAGAGTTCACACACACCTCCCTGCATGTCAAACCTGCTCGCCTCTTCATTCTCAGCCCTAGCCCACCCAGGCTAGGCCAGTGCTACTGACAAAATTTCAAAGCAGTCTCCACTTTCCTTGTCTTATCTTAACATCAACTGATACCAATAGAACATGTCCAAACTCGGCCTGCATTTTCATTGCTGCATTTCCCCCAATTCCAATCACACATAGACCCAGGTGGTCACCAGCAAGCATATGGTTTGCTAGTTCCCTTTAACTTTTAGTTCTAAAAGTGAATTTTCTTTGATGGGCCAACATTCCTTGCCTTGATGCCTTTGAAACTCAAAACAACAAACTGTCCTCATTTCCCTCCCCCCCTTTCTTTCTTTCAATCAAGAATCACTTGTTCTCCCAGCAGTTCTGGGTTGGTCTATATGTCTTTTCAGATGCAAATGTACCATCTCTGAAGGTTTGGATGGGGCTTAAGGTTCCTCCTAAAGACCTATACACTGTTGTTGTTGTTATGTGCTGCGGAGTCGGTTCTGACTCATAGTAACCCTATACAGGGTTTCTGAGGCTGTAAATCTTTACGGGAGCAGAAAGCCTTATCTTTCTCCTGCAGAACAGCTGGTAGTTTTGAACTGCTAACCTTGAGGTTAACAGCCCGATTCGTAACCGCTACGCTACCAGAGCCCAGACTCATAGCGACCCTGTACAGGGTTTCCAAGGAGCAATTGGTGAGTTGGAACTGCAGGCCTTAACCGACGTTGCAGTTTACGGCATTAACCGGCAGAACCACAACAGAAGTCCATGGACCCATACATTATGAAGGCTTAAAGTAGGAAGCCTATTATTCTGGGTAAATTCTAACTCCCATTTAGCAAATCCAATCAAGTATAGACTAATCCCCAGTATTTGTATTCCACATGTATGTCTAGTTTACAGTAGTAAGCAGGAGAAACCAATATCTCTAAGGCAGCCGAACACATATCTTCTCCCTTGGACTAAACCCATTCATATTCGTTTGACTTTGAGTCTGGCAGGGTAGGTCCTGGCCCCTGATAAGCTATCTATGTTATCCAGGTGACATTATTGTTGTTGCTACGTTGCCATCGAGTCGATTCCGACCTATAGTGACCCTGCATAGGGTTTCCAAGGATAAGTTGGTGAGCTTGAACCATCAACCTTGCAGTTCAAACGACTTTGCAGTCTGATGCATTAGCCCACAGTGCCACACCAGGATTTAGAAGCTGCTCTCCCCTCAGCTGAAACATTGTATCCCATACCCCTTCATTCTTTCTTTTATACAACCTCATGCTTCCATGACTCTGCAGCCATTGCAATAAATTCTACTCCTGATGCCAACTGCTCAAACCAAGCGATGAACATGTCTGACTTTCTCTGATTCCACATAGTCAAAATCATCCCAAGGTCAATTCCTATGAAGTGGAGGTCAGACATGCCTCCATTCTATTTCAGTGCCTTTAAAATTAGTCAGATTTGAGATCCAATTTACAAAACTCGTCCTTGTGATTTTGTTTCTCTAGAACCCCATTCCCTCAGTACCACATTTCTTAGGCTGGGTTTTCTACAGAAGCAAAACCAACGAGACATATATATGTATATTGTTGTTGTTGTTATATGCCGTGGAGTCGGTTCCGACTCATAGCAACACTGTACAGGGTTTCCGAGGCTGTAAATCTTTATGAGAGCAGAAAGCCTCATCTTTCTCCCACGGAACAGCTGGCAGTTTCGAACTGCTTACCTTGAGGTCTGCAGCCTGATTTGTAACCACTACACTACCACAGCTCTTTATACATGTATTGTTGTTGTTGTTGTCAGGTGCCATCGAGTCGGAACCGACTCATAGCGACCCCATGCACAGCAGAATGAAACAATGCTCGATCCTGGGCCAACCTCACTACTGCTGCCACACTTGAGTCCATCAATGATGCCACCTGGCTGATCCATCTCGTTGGGGGTCTTCCTCTTTTTCTCTGACCCTCCACCCTACCCAGCATGACATCCTTCTCCAGTGATTGTTTCCTCCGGACAATATGTCCAAAGTAGGAGAGACGAAGCTTAGCCATCCTGGCCTCCAAGGAGCACTCTGGCTGCACTTCTTCCAAAACAGATTTATTGGTTCTTTTGGCAGTCCATGGCACTTTCAGTATTCTCCTCCAACACCACAACTCAAAGGCATCAATTCTTCTACGATCCTGCTTATTCACTGTCCAGCTTTCGCATCCATATGAGGCTATTGAAAACACAATGGCCTGGGTCAGGCGCACCCTAGTCCTCAAGCTGACATCTCTGCTCTTCAACACTATATATATATATATATTGTTATTGTTGTTAAGTGCCGTCAAGTTGGTTATGACACATAGCAACCTTGTACAGGATTTCTGAGGAGCAATTGGTGAATTTGAACTGCCGACCTTGTGGTTCAAACTGACCTTGTGGTCTAGTGCTTATCCTACAGCCCCACAACAAAATTCCAAGTGTATGTAGATAGAAGTATATTATCAAGGAAATGGTTTACAGTTGTAGAGTTCTAGGTCTGCAACGGAAGAGAGAGAAATTCTTTCCCAAGGGTGCATCATATTGGGAGCAGGCCAAAACCCCAAGGAAGTATTTCTTTAATTGATTGGCTGCTCATAGCCACTCGTTATAGAGTTAACTGTGTCTGAATTAGGTTTCATCACCTTGAGAACAAGCACATCGAAACTGCTAAACCTCTGGAAAACCTGGCCTAGTTAAGTTGACACAGAACCCTAACCATTATAAATATGAAGCTATTTTTTCTTTTTTTTTCAACATGTCCTCTATACATTTCTGAAGATGGCATTTCCATTGTTCTAACCCTTCCCTGATGAATTCTATGCTCTTCAATTTACCCTACACCAATATGATAGTTTGTGCATCCTCTAGTGATGCCAATCACGTTCCTTTTACAAGTTCTTTGAGTTTTGGGAACAAAAAGAAATCTGAAGGGGCAAGATCAATATTAGAGAGTGGATGAAGTATGGGTTAGCAATGGATAGGGTAAGATTTCCCACTGACGTTCTTACTATACTAGAAGAATGAACAGATAAAATCCTTGGCAAAATTTCCTTGTTTTTTTCTCACCAATGCAGTTTTGAGGTTTCTTTAAACTTTTTTTGGAATAATTTCCTGTGATATTCTTATTTCCCTCAAGAATCTCTATCAAGATTACCCTTTTCAATTCCAAAGAACAGTGCCATAATCTTCTGAACTGAGTCTTTACTGACTCATAGCTATCTGTGTATAACAGAACAAGACAATACCCTATTGTGTGCCCACCTCACAATTGCTTCTACACTTGAGCCCATTGCTACTGACTCTGTGCCAATCCATCTTGTTGGGGATCTTTCTTTTTCACAGACCCACCACTTTACCTACAAAGACGTCCTTCTTCAGGGACTGATCCCTCCTGATAATATGTCTGAAGCATGAGATATGAAGTCTGGCCGTCCTGGCTTCTAAGGAACATTCTGGCTTTACTTCTTCCAACACAGATCTGTTTGTTCTTTTGGAAGTCCATGGTTTTATTATATTCTCCTCCAATAACATAACTCAAATTATTCTAAGGTCTTTTATTCTCCATTTATAGGGTTGTTGTTTACTGCTCCAGTGTTGAGGAATTTTGTTTTCTTTACATTGAGATGCACCCATACTGACGGGTATGGTTTTTGATCTACATCAGTATTTTATGTCCAAATATAGAAGGATTTGGGGGTACTTCTTTCAATATCTTGGTTGGGATGGAGTCTGATGATTATCTATTCATGATTTTGTTCTTTTACCAAAATGTTACTAATCAAATATTAATTTATTATATTTAAGTTTATAAACATTCCCTCTTGATAAATGTGTTTAGTAAGAAGAGGAAGCAGTTCCTAGAGAAGGACATCATGCTTGGCAGAGTGTCAGTGAAAAAAGAGTAATTTCATATGTTGTTGTTAAGTGCTATCAAGGTGGTTCCAACTGAGGAGTGGCTAGTGGGTTTGAACTGCCAACCTCATGGTTAACAGTCAGGTATTTATCTTACAGTCATACTCCTATTTAATATCATATTTCAATAGTAAAAGTATTGATGGTGTCTCTGAAATTGAGAATAGTTTTTATAATATAAAATGAAAACTTGTTCCAATCATTAATTGATAAATGGAATTTATATGTGTAAAGTATATAAACACCACCTTTTCTTGATTAAAATTATTTAGAGCAGTTACATATTCAATTGTATTTGGTTTCTCTTCCTCTCCAGTGAATTTTATGCTATAATTTCAATATTGAGGTTTGGAAAAAAAGCTTTATCTATACCCTTGGATACCTTATACAGGGTCACCATAAGTTGGAACCAACTTAATGGCACATAACAATAACAAAAACATATCAGGCAGTGATTTGGGTCATCAGTGAAATGAAAATACAGTAAGATATGTCTGCAGTTCAAGCTCACCATCCTCTTCTCGGAAATCCTATACAAGGTCACTGTGAGTTGGTACTGAGTTGATGGCACTTCACAACAACAACAAGGACATTTAACTAGTTATATATATTTCCTAAAATCCTGCTAAATCTCTTTAACTAATAATGCAACACTGAATTATTCCTGATGCTGATGAGACTACTCATCCCAACTCTTATTTTACACCATTCTCAAAAATTATCTTCTTGTACTCTTTGCTGTTGTTGTTGTTAGGTGACTTGTAATCTTGCTTTATAGTAATTTGCCACAGTACATATTTACTAGGGTTTATTTTATAATGTGTTTCTTACTGAATAGATTACAAAAACAGGCATAATGAAGCTAAACTTATCTATTTGGTTTATCATTGTATAATCTAGCATCTAACATTGGGCCTGGCATGTGTCAGACTGAAAAATATTATTTTTAATTGCTGAATAAATGCACTAGAATTTTTTTTTTTTTAATCCTGAGTGTGTCAGGATTTGGTTAGGAAACAGAGCCACTCTAGTTTTCTGAGTAGGAAAAAAGCTAAGTTAGAGCATATTAGAAGGGTTATGGAAGATATATTTGGAAAAGTATTTTTTTCAACAGAATGAAAGTGAAGGATTATAGGAAAGTTACTATCAAAGATACTAGTTACATGGAACACTGAAGCGGGTTATTCTTAGGAGGATGACTGGAGCCACTGGAAGCTTCTGTGGATGATCTCAACTGTCTGCCTACAACAGGTGATTCCTAGGAAAAGTGCATAGAGCCAAGCAGCGTTGCCAATAGTGATGTAATCTGCCTGCAAACAGCTGCTGTTGATAAAAATGGCTGTTTCTTTTCAAATATTTTGGTTTATCTCATTGACAAAATCTAACCCAGAACCATGCTGAAAAGGACTTCTTTGAAGTGTAGTTTCAAAATGTAGACAGGAATGATGATGATATTAAGTTGATAAAAGTCAGTTCAGCACACTGCGCAAATAAGAGAAAACATCTTTTTAGAGCAACTGTGAACTAGATTATAAAATTAATGAGAAGGATTGTTATCTTTTGTTTTTATAAATTGATCTGTTCTCTGCACCTAAGCACTTATGGTAGAGACAGTAATGCAACACAATTGCATTACTCTTCTATTGTATCATTTCCCTGGAAAGTACAATAGTTATGGAGCTCAGCTGATAAAAGGGAAAGTTGGAGGTTCAAGTCCACCAATTGGTGATTTAGAAGAAATGCCTGATGATGCATTTCTGAAAAATTAGCCATTGAAAACTACCTAGACTAAAATAGTAGAAGACAAAATAGATGACTGGAGCCTTCTAAAAATTGGTAACTTATGTGTATCAAAAGGTTTCACCAAAATTGTTAATAAAGAAGACCACAGACTGGGAAACACTTTTTTGCAATGACATATCAGACATGGGACTAATATCTAAAATTTATAGAAAGCTGCAACACCTCTACAAGAAAAAGACATACAATTCAACTATAAAATGGGCACAGGACAAGAACATATACTTCTCCAAAGAAGATATTCAGGCAGTCAACAAAAATCTGAAGAAATGTTCACTATCACTGGCCATTTGAGAGATGTGAATCAAAGCAACAATGAGCTATCATATCACATCAACATTAACAGGGAAGTCACATTCAGAAAAACAGAAAACAACAAATACTGGTGAGGGTGTGGAGAGACTGGGACATTCCTACATAGCTGGTGGTACTGTAAAATGGTTAAAGCACTCTGGAGAATGGTATAGTGCTTCCTCAGAAAGTTGGAAATGGAAATACCTTGGTGGTGGTGGTGGTGGTGGTTATGTGTCATGGAGTCGGAACCGACTCATAGCAACCCTGTACAGCGTTTCCGAGGCTGTAAATCTTTACAGGAGCAGAAAGCCTCATCTTTCTCCTGTGGAACAGCTGGTACTTTCGAACTGCTGACCTTAAGGTTTGCAGCCCAATTCATAACCACTACACTACCAGAGCTCCTTTATGACCAAGCAATCCCACTACTTGGCATATATCCACAAGAAATATGAGCCAGGTCACGAATAGATGTAAGCACACCAATGTTCTTACAGCACTATCACAATAGCAAAAAGATGGAGACAGTCTAACTGCCCAATAATGGAAGAATGGGTAAACAGATTTTGAAACATACGCACAATGAAATATTATGCTACATCAAAGAGTAATGATGAATCTGTGAAACACCTCATAATATGGATGAACCTGAAGGACATTATTCTGAGTAAAATTAATCAATCACGAAAGGACAAATACTGTATAAGATATTTATATAAAAGCTTAAGAACATATTTTATACTAAAAGAAACACTCTTTGATGGTTATCAGGAGTGGGAGGGAGTGGAATGTAATTGACTGGCTAGAGAGTAGACACACACTATCTTGGGTGACAGGGGGCACAACATACAAGAATAGGGAGGGTGGTGGAAGAATAATGAAGATGGGTAAAGACACAGGAAGGCTGAATGGTCTAAAGGGGATAAAAGTAAATAGTGATATATATACAACCTCAGAAAAATAAATGTTTTGTGTGTAGATACATGGATTGAGACATAAACTGAATGAGTAAGAAAGGAAGAGTGAATATATATATCTCACAAATATATGAGTTTGAAAGAGGATATTTGTACATGATATTTACCTTTCCTGCAAACACAGCTTTGGATGTGGTAGAACACTTGTTTTTGTAAGTGCCATCAAATCTGTTCCAACTCATAGGGTTTCCAAGGCTTTAAATCTTCATGGGAACATAAAGCCTTATCTATTTCCCATGGAGCAGCTAGCTGGTTCAAACTACAGACCTTGTGATTTATTATTCATTGCTTATAATATGGAGGCATGTGGTGATGATGAAAACTTCCTAGATGTTATCAAACATCTTAAGGTAATGAATTGATGGTCCTGAGGGCACAGTACTATAGTCTCAGGGTACACCATGTTCATTTGGCATAACATAGTCCACAGAGGCAATGTTTACATCCTGCTTGGATGAATAGTGTCTGGGATCTTAAGAACTCATAAGTGGTTGTCTAAGGTGCAGCTACTGGTTTCTCCATGTGTGAAGACAGAACAGTGATAAGAATTAAAGAGGCTTGGAATCAATTAGTCCAAAAAACTAATGGAATCTGTCAACATTGGTCTCCACAACTTTGAGTCCCAAACTAGATGGCACCTGGCTACCACTACCAACCTCCCTTAAAGGGATTGCATTGTTTTTGTTGTTGTTGTTGTGAAGTGCCATCAAGTAATTTCTGGCCCATAGTGACCCTGTATAGGGTTTCTGAGGTCCAGCTGGTGACCTTGAACCACTGACCTTACAGTTCAAATAGCTTTGCAGTTTGGTACATTACCCCACAGCACCAAGCCAGGACTCCAATAGGATTATATTAGAAGGTCCCAGATTGAGTTTAGAAAATGTGGAACAAAATTAAAAATTATTTAGTAATAATAATATAAAAAAACCGGGTTTACTGGCCAGAAAGAGATGAGAGAAGCCTGAGACTATGGCATTTAAGCACCCTTCAAGTCTGGAAAGGTACTCACCCCATGGCCCACCCAATTTTACAAGCCAAACAGTAGATAGGTTTATTGTGGGGACAATAATATTTGCAAGGTATGCTTACCATGGAATAATTAATCATTCAAGATTAAAAGGGCAACAGTTTCCTAAGGACAAAGTTGAAAGGGACAGGAAGGACACAAATAGGCATCATAGCAAGGCTACTAGATAACTGTTAATGCATTGAGGGAATTATAATAATTGAGTTGAAACAAAGTGATCTGCTGCATGTAAACTTGATGATCTTGTCTGTAAATCTTCACTCAATCTACAATAAAAAGTTAAAAAAAAAACCCTACAGAATTCAATTCTACTCATTCACATGGGATTACCTAGAGCCAGATTCATTCAATGATAACTGTTGTTTTTTATCAATTGTTTAGTTTTTTCTAGGTAGTGGATGGCCAGAAAGAACATTTTTCATTTCATTTCCCTTGCATTTTGGTGGGACTATGTAACTAGTTCTATGAACTTTGGACAAAGTGATTCTTATCTAGTGAGCTATGTGGTTAAATATTGGCACTCCAAGCTACCTTTATTTTTGCATGTAGATTGAGTGTATACCATGTAGTAGAGAATTCTGATGAGAATGTAGGGATTATAGAGTCATTAAGTGGAAGTGCCTAAGATTTTGTCATGTCGTTGTTGTTACGTGCCATTGAATCACTTCTGACTCATAGCAACCCAGCATAGGGTTTCCCATGAGTGACTGGTGGGTTTGAACTGCCAATCTCTGTTAGCAGCCCAGTGCTTATCCTATGGTGCCACCTTTGATGAATGCTGCTACCAGGAAAGATAGAACTTTGTATGGGAAAACAGTCTCACTGTAGTCTCACATGCAAAACCCATGAATTTTTGGGATTTCTTGTTATAGCAGTTGTCTGACTCAAACTAAGTGCTAAGTAGTATTTGTTGAATAAATGAATACAATGAAAGTCTTGTCACGATCTCTGCAAAGTGCATTGTGCTCACTGTTTAAAGATGAGTTTCCCCTCAGATCAGACTACATTTCAGCAAATTTTTTAGATGCTTTCTACTTTTGTACACTCCTCAAATGTTCAGAGGTATTATAAGACTGATTAGAAAGGACCTCTCATCATTAGACAATGAAGAAACAATTTTTATAACATGGACTCCTAATCTAAATTTTGCAGAGAAAGTATAAATAATATTAACAGAGGTGCTGTCACATAACTGTCAGCCTGGTTCAAAACGACACTGAGTGTTTTAAAATCAGGAAAGGTGTGTGCTAGGGTTGTATTCTTTAACCATACTTAAGGCAGCACTGGTAGCGTAGTGGTTACGAATCAGGCTGCGAACCTTAAGGTCAGTGGTTCGAAACTACCAGCTGCTCCGCGGGAGAAAGATGAGGCTTTCTACTCCCGTAAAGATTTACACCCTCGGAAACCCTATACAGGGTCGCTATGGGTCGGAACCGACTCGATGGCACATAACAACAACAACAACATTCAATCTGTATGCTGAGCAAATAATCAGAGAAGCTGGATTATATGAAAAAATGTGGCATCAGGAAATGGAGGAAGACTCATTAACAACCTGTGATATGCAGATGATATAACCTGCTTGCTGAAACTGAAGAGGACTTAAATACTTACTGATGAAGATCAAAGACTACAGTCTTCAGTATGGGTTGCATATCAATGCAAAGAAAACCAAAATCCTCACCAGTGAGCAATAAATAACATCATGGAAGTAAGGAGCTCTGGTAGCGTAGTGGTTACAAACCTCATGGTCAGCAGTTCAAAACTACCAGCTGTTCTGCAGGAGAAAGATGAGGCTTTCTGCTCCCGTAAAGATTTACAGCCTCAGAAACCCCGTACAGGGTTGCTATGAGTTGGAACTGACTCCATGGCACATAACAACAACAACAACAAACAGAGAAAACTTTGAAGTTGTCAAAGACTTCATTTTCCTTGGAACAACCATCAACACTCATGGAAGCAGCAGTCAAGAAATCAAACAACGTATTGCATTGACAAATCTGCACAAAAATTCTTTAAAGTGTTGAAGAGTGAAGATGTCAGTTTGAGGACTAAAGTGCACCTGACCCAAGTCATCATATTTTTTATAGCCTCATATACATGTGAAATGAATAAGGAAGACAGTAGAACAATTGAAGCATTTTAGTTATGATGTTAAAGAAGAATATGAAAGGTAACTTGTATTGCTACAATAACAAACAAATCTTATTGGAAGAAGAATGCCCCTTAGAAGTCAAGATGGCTGGACTTCATCTTTCATACTTCAGACATATCATCAGGAGGGACATCATAGTAAGTAAAGTGGAGGAATAGCAAAAAAGTGGGAGACCCCCAACAAGATGGATTGGCACAGTGGCAGCAACAATGGCCTCAAACATAACATCAATTGTGAGGGTGGCTCAGGACTGGGAGGTATTTTGTTCTGTTGTACATAGGTTCATTATGAGTTGGAACTAACTCTACAGCACTTAACAACAACAAAAATCGAAAGTTTAGTGATTCTTACTTGAAAAATAAGATTATAAGTAAGGATCCCAGGAAGCTGAGACATATCTGAAAGTTTTTGCTAATCTGGTAGCAGAATTAGATACTGGAAATTTGCCAGATCGTTATCCATTGGTATGACTTCAAATCTTTCTGTAAATCTCTCGAATCCTAGCATCAGAGATAAAAATGAGAGTCAACAACAAGAACAAAACTTATATGCATTATGTTAATTGCTTTCCATGCCCCACCAATTTAATTAATTGTTCGCAACAGTAACAAAAATCTACCATTACTGTTGTTCTTAAGTGCCATTGAGTAGATTCTGATTCATAACGACACTGTATAGGATTTTCAAGGCTTTAAATCTTTGGAAGCAGAACGCCTCATTTTTCTCCCATAGAACAGCCGGTGAATTCGAACTGCCAAACTTGTAGTTTGCTGATAAGGACACTGATGCTCAGATAGAATAAGAAATATTTCCAAAGTCACACAGCTATTCAATATTTTTCTTTGAGTTATATTTTATGCATTTGTTGGTAATTTGGCTGATAAATTTGCATCCAGTAGAAATATTTCATTTACCTTTTTGCCAGGGTTTATTGTGCTGTTGTTTTTATTTTTTTAAGATTTTATTGTGAATTGAGTGCTAATTTACCTGGAAGAACATCAGTTTTGCACTCATCATATTCCATTTCACTGCAAAGATTTACAATCACCTCTGTGCATCATCATTCAACAGTATTTGTTTCTATTCTCTCTGTTTTCTTTAGGTACACAAAAACACTCAGGAATGTATAATCATTCAAACAACCAAAGGGCGCATTCTGCAAGCCTGCCTGCCTCCTGGCCACCAGCACACAACTTTTCTCTTTCCATGAGCCTAGAGGCCTCTGTTGCTCTAGCTCTCTGTGTCACCATCTCTGGTGTTGCTGCTTCTCTGGATAGGGTTCCACATTCCACAATTAGTTGTGACAATCACAATTAGTCATGATAACAATTATTCACTATTGAACAATAAGAATCTTATCCCCATATCCTTTCACCAGAGTCATCTAGACAAGATGAAAACTATTCAATGGGGATTCTACCTTCCCTGTCACACTTTTAAACTAAGCTCCTCTTGAAAACTTGTAAGCCAGTCACTTCATGCCTTTATAGTGCCCCCATTTTAGATAGCCAATGTCAAAGTTGTCTGTCCCTACCAACCCTGTGTACAGAGGAAATAAGAATGATCTTGGATTTGAAGACTCTTTTCCTCTCAGTTGCTAGTTTAAGGTACTACATCCATAAGTATAGGTCAAGTTCATCAAATTGTAGCAATTTATACTTGTTTTCTTTATCTTCTTCTAGACAAGTTCTGATCATCAAACCATCAAAGCTAGGTCAAATGGGTACTATATGCATATTTGGGTGTTTTTGTGCCTTCCTCTTCACTTCATATCAGCTGGACACTTCACTCTCAGCTCTAGCCCTTCATGGCTATGTCCTTGTCCATGGGCTCAGGAGTCCCTAGGTCTCACCATACTTCGGACCAACCAGCCCTTCTTCTTTGTCTCTCTCATTTCCAGGTTGATGGGAATATATGGAACATGGTTGAACTTAGCCCATATCTTCATTGCTGTCTTTCTCCCACTTCCACTCACCAGTAGACAAACAAGCTTACATGCCTGCTCTTGTATTAGCTGAGTTTCAGTCTTGGAGGGGGGTTTGTCCCAAAAGGACTTGATTGATTGCCTTGATGGTACCCCGGGGAACAACTTGCTTGTTCTTGTAGTAGTCAATCAGACTCCTATTTTTGTTCTTTATTTTTCCTGCTGATCTTTCTTTCAAGAAGTATCTTCTGTTCCTGTAGCTGCTCCAGGCTGGTCGGCTTGTCCTTTCAAGCCTCAGAAGGTTCTGGATGGGGTTCCAGATTCCACCTAAGGTCCTATACACTACAAGGTTCCACAACAAACTAATTTCACTGGGCAAGTTCTAGCACCCCTTTTAGGTATTCCAATTAGTTACAGTAAGGCTGAAGATAGGCTTACATGTGTTATTGGTTTATCCCCTTAGATACTGTCCTAAATAATGAATTGTTTCTTCATATATTCAGCAAGAAGTCTCTCTTGACTTCAAATTTATTCATGTTTTACTTATTTCTCAAATTTCTTTTGTATACTCTATTAGTGACACTATTGTTTTTTTTTATCTCATTGTTTTAAAATTTGGTTAACTTGGTATCACTAATTTAAGGATCATTGTGGTGGTTGTTTGTCACTGAGTCAGTTTTGACTCATAGTGACCGTATTTAAGGTTTCTAAGGCTTTAAATCTTTATAAGAGTAGAAACCTCATCTTTCTCCTTGGAATAACTGGTAGACTTGAACTACTGACTTTGTGGTTAGCAGCCCAGCTGACAATATACTATACTATCAGGACTCCTTTAAGGACTGTAAAGTGTTTTTTATAAGCTTTCCTATATAATTCCAGTACCTTAAAAATAGCAACTATAGTCTTGGTGTGGCACTGTAGGATAAGCACTAGATACAAAGGTTGGTTTGAATTGCAAGATTGGCGGTTCAAACTCACCAGTCACTCCTCATAAACCCTATGCAGGATCACTATGAGTTGGAACCAACTCAAAGGCAATTAACAAACTAGGAATTAATGGGATTTCTTAAAATAATTTCATTTATAATTATTGTAAGCTTTAGTTGCATGCCTATGTATATTATATTAAATTTTCACCAAAAAAAAAACAAAAACAAAAACAAAAAAACCCTTAAAAACTGAATAATAAATTGAGCGCTTTCAATTTAGGATATAAGTTTTTTATTTCTATGTCAGTTTGCCTCAAGAACAATAGTTACTACTACGACAGTTGCTGTTACAATTGTTCTAATTATTATTCTGACTGTCACATTTATTTATTGAGTGCATAGTATTGCCATTTGCCATGCAATATTGCTATGAGTGGGAACCGACTCCACTGGCATACCACCACCACCAAATACTAGACAGTAATCTTTCAGTAAGCAAGGCAGATCTTATATAATCCCTGTTTTTCAGAGGACCAAGCTTAGGCTAAGGCAGTTTAAGAAAATCTACTAAAGATATAAGGAGTTCTGGTTGCCTAGTGGTTACTTACTTCTGAGTTGGGCTGTTAACCATAGGTCAGCAGTTTGAACCTACTAGATGCTCTGTGGGAGAAAGATGAGGCTTTCTGCTCCTATAAAGATTTACAGCTCTGTTCCTGGGTGAGCTTCCAAGGCCCTGGGTTGTCTAAAAACCCATGAGCTACAACCCCAGGGAGCTATGACCTGGGGTAGGAGGGTGAAACTACTGCCCCAGGGCACTACTCCCTGGTAAAATATGACCTGGGTGAACTATGGCCTGGAGGGGCTATGCCTGAGGGAGCTGTGGCTCAGGGTAACTACGGCCCCAGGTGTGAAATGCAGTCCCAGGTGAACTATATCCCTGGTGACCTATGGCCCCAGGTTACGACCTGGGAGAATCCCTGATAGACAAGCAAAAGAAGAATTATGGGAGCATATTCAAAACTCCACACCTCAATACAGAATCTTGATCCCAGTGAAGAGTTTGGAATGGGAGGTGGGAAGGGTGTGTGCCACTGCTACTTTGAAAATGTGAATTATATAATCATTCAAAGAAACAAACAAAAAAATCAGCCATGGAAAATCCTGTGATGCACAGTTTTACACTGACATACATGGGGTTGTCATAAATCAAAATAAACTTGATGGTGTATGAAAAGAAAAAAAATTATATATTACAGCATCAGAAAGTCTCTAAAGGGTTGCTATGTGCCAGAACCAACTGGACAGCACGAGATAGTTGAAATTCAATCAAATTTGCTTTGATTGTGTAATATGGTTACAAATCGGGCTGGGAGCTGCAAGGTCAGCAGTTTGAAATTACCAGCTGTTCTGTGGGAGAAAGATGAGGCTTTCTGCTCCTATAAAGATTAACA
Organism: Chrysochloris asiatica; assembly: GCF_000296735.1. Lineage (NCBI taxonomy): Eukaryota > Metazoa > Chordata > Mammalia > Afrosoricida > Chrysochloridae > Chrysochloris > Chrysochloris asiatica. The sequence goes on from NW_006408803.1 coordinate 1,373,617, forward strand.
GCCTTGGAAACCCTGTACATGGTCGCTGTTTTTTGGAACTGACTCCACGGCACATAACCAACCACCAAACATATGTTATACTTTTTTGCCTGTTTTCTCTTTCCTTGTGAACTAACTTCTCAAACATTTTCTACTATCTAGCTTAAGGGTGTTTTTCTGCTACTCATAAGGTTTTCAGTGACTATTCAGAAGTAGCTCATCTCTTCTTCTTCCTGGTCTATCTTCATATGGAAACTCACCTGAAACCTGTACACCAGGGGTGACTCTGCTGGTATTTAAAATATAGGTGGAATAGCTTCCAGAATCACAACTCACAAGCCACCACAGTAAGACAAGCTGACAGACCTAGTGGGGTAGTGAAATTAACCAATCCCTGCATTAGAGTCCCATATACCCTTTTTTGCATGTTTCCATCCAATCATTTGATGGGAGTTACAAGGTTCATCGTAGAAGAGTCATAATTCACCACAAGGTCAGTGGTTTAAAAGTGAGATGGCTTGGCAAAGTGGCAGCATCAATGGGCTCAAGTGTGCCAACGATATGAGGTTGGCCCAGGATTGGGCAGTGTTCTGTTCTCCTGTGCATAAGGTCACTATGAGTCAGCACTGACTTGATGGCACCTAACAACAACAAAAACAAAGGTACTGGCATCACTCACTCATCTATGACAAGAACTTTGGAACACAACTATCTGGCCAACTGACTGGAAGAGATCCATATGTTTGACCATTACAAAGAGAGGTGACACAACTGAATGCAGAAGTCTTCAGACAATACCATTAATATCTCATACAAGTTAAATTTTGCTAAAAACCCAAAACAGTTACAAATGTACATCGACAGCAAAATTTGGAAGACACCTACCAGACCATTGTAAAGAGAGGTGATCCAACAGAATGTTAAAATCAGGAGACAATGTCTTTACTATCACGTACAAGTAAAATTTTGCTAAAGACAATTTAAAAATGGCTGCAACAGTACATCAAGCCTGATTCAGATGAGGATGTAGAATGAGGGCTATCATTACTGACATCAGACAGATCTTGGCTGAAAGCAGAGAATACCAGAAAGATTTTTACCTGTGTTTTACTGACTATGCCAAGACTTTCAATTGTGTGGATCATGACAAACTATGGACAACATGCAGAGAATTAGTATTCCAGAACACTTAATTGTTGTCATGAGGACCATGTACACAGACCAGCAGACAGTTGGTTGAGCAGAACAAGGGAATACTGAATGGTTAAAAATTAGGAAAGTTATACACCATGGTTGTATTCTTTCAGCATTCTTAGTCAGTCTGAATGTTGAGCAAAAAATTTTAGAAACTGGATTATATGAAGAAGAACATGGCATCAAGATTGGAGGAAGACTCATTAATACCCTGTGATATGCAAATTATATAACTTTGTTTACTGAAAGTGAATGGGACATAAAAAAATTACTAACAGAGATCAGAGCACAGCCTTCAGTATGGGTTGAACCTCAATGTAAAGAAAACAAAAATCCTCACGACTGAACCAATAAATAACATCAAAATAAATAAAGAAAATATTGAAGTTTTCAGTGACTTCATTCTGTTCAGATCCATCATGAACAGTCATGGAAGCAGCTGTCAAGAAATCAATGTATTGCATTAGGCAAATTTGCTGCACAAGACCTCTTTAAAGTGTTCAACAGTGTAAGATGTCAGTTTGAGGACTAACCTATGCCTGTCCCAAGCCATAATATTTTCAGTAACCTCATAAGCATGTAAAAGTTGGACAATGAATAAAGAAGATCATAGTAAAGAATTTATGCATTTGAATTACGGTGTTGGAGGAGAATATTAAAAGTACCATGGACTTTAAATGAACAAACAAATCTGTGTGGAAAGAAGTACAGCTTGAGTGTGACTCCTTAGAATCCAAAATGGCCAGACTTTGTCTCTCATACTTCAGATATATTATCAGGAGGTACCAAATCCTGAAGAAGAATATCTTGCTTAATAAAGTGGAGGGTCAGTGAAAGCAAGGAAGACCATCAATGAGATGGTTTGGCACAGTGGCAGCAGCAATGGGCTCAAGCATAACATTGATTGCAAGGTAGGCACAGGACTGGTTAGAGGTTCCTTCTGTTGTGCATAATAAGGTTACTATGAGTTGGTGCCTACTCAACAGCACCTAACTATAACACCACCAATGACATTTCTTAGATTACAAGAAGCTTCCAAAAGTTTGTGGAAAAATGGAATTTTTCCATTAACTGCTTGAAGCCCTTTTGTATATGAATACTAACAACAAAATGTTAGCAGAACTCTCCATTTTCTAGATCCAAGATGAAGTAAGACATGGGGTAAACAGGACCTAGCTGAACACCAGGAATGGTTAAGTAGAAAGTATAAGTGTTCAGAAAAGAAAAATGAAATAAAGGAAAGACAAGGATTGGGGACCAGTAGTGTAAACTTCCTGAGGTGGTAGGTCATTGGTGAGGAAAAGGAAGCATATCTGTAAAAGACATATAGGAAGAATTGAAAGTAATGAAAAGGCAGGCCCATTCCTTATGAAGTTCCATGATTCCTTCTGAAACCATGTGGATAGAAGTACGATTTACTCTAGCTTTATGCAAATCTGCCGTAAAGTTAAAGAAGGGGCTGAATTCTGCCCAAGCATTATGTTCTTCAGTTTCAATTATAAGTCCCCACCATTACTCATAATGATAGAGTTTTGGTTTGGGGATTTTTGCTTTTTTTTCATTTTTTATCCTGAATTGAGTTAAGGTTTATGGATGAGATCATCAGGTTTTCATTCAACAAATCATATACTTTATTTCATCTCAATGATTACAACATTCTCCATGCAACAACAGTTACCCAGCTTCCTGTGGTTCCTATTTTCATTCCACCCACTTTCCTATCCCTTTTCAAGTTTACCCATAGGTATATGTTACCCATTTTATTTTGAATGATTAAGTATTCCACGGTGAGAATACCTTGCTAATGTTGGCTCCCCACCGCACTATAAACCTATCTACTTCTTGGCTGAAAATTGGGTCTGAGGGTAAGTTCCTTTCAAAACCTGAAGGACTATGGTCAAGGGCCATAGTCTCAGGTTCCTCTATTATCTTTCTGACCAGTAAAATTGGTCTTTTTAAGAAAAGTTATTATTAAATAATTTTCATTTTTGACCCACATTTTCTCCCCCTCTCTCCAGGATATGCAGAGCAGTTGGTAGCTGAGCACAGAGTCATGGAGAATGATGTTGACATGTTCCATTAATTCATTGGATTAATTGCTTCCAAACATCTTCAATTCTTATCATTCTTCTTTCTTAATTTTTAAACCATTCAGTGTTCCCATGTTCTGTTCGAACAAAACTGCCTCTTGGTCCATGTACAGATTCCTCATGAGCACAATTAAGTGTTGAGGAATACTCATACTTCGCAATGTTGTCTATAGCTTGTCATGATCCACACAATCGAAAGCCTTTGTGTAGTTAATAAAGCACAGACAATGCTTTATTACCCAGTAATTTTAAGCGTGGTGTTATTCAGTTTCAGAATTGCTTCCTTGATCTTCCTATTGCTCATTTCTTATTTCATAGCATTGTGATCTGAAATGTTTTGTATGACTTTAATATTTTTTAAATTTATTGAGGCTTGCTTTGTGACATAATCAATTGTTTATTCTAGAGAATGTTCCATGTACACTGGAAAAGAATGCATATGTGCTATTGCTGAATTTAGTGCTCTGTTTAAATCTATTGGGTCTAATTGACTGATTGTGCTGTTTAGTTCCTACATGTCTTTGCTGAGTTTCTCTCTAGTTGTTCCATTTCAGAAGTGGCACTTTAAAATCTTCCACCATTATTGTAGTGTTGTCTATTTCTTTCTTTAATTCAATTAGAGTTTGATTTATGTTTCTTGAGGTTCTTTTGTTGGGAGCATAGATATTTATTATTATTATATCTTCCTGTTCAATTGACCCTTTAATCATAAAGCAATGTCCTTCTTTGTCTCTTATACTGGTTTTTGCCTTAAAATCGATTTTATCAGAAATTAATATTACCACTCCTGTTCATATTTTATTGTTTGTCTTTTTGTTTAAGGTAAGTCTCTTATAGACACCATATTGAAAGATCCTGTTTTCTTATCCATTCTGCTACTCTCTGTCTCTTGACCTGTACATTTAAAATATTGATGTTCCCTGTAATTATCTATAGGTATAAATTGATTATCTCATGTGGCACTAAAGGATAAAACACTGTACAGCAATGTCAGTTTGAACCACAAGATTGGCAGTTTAAACTCACCAGCCAGATCTGACTCAATGGCACTTACCAACAACAACATTAATTGATTGCAGTTATTTTGTTGTGTTTTTTCTTGGTTTTGTGTGTGTGTGATGTTGCTGATTTTTTGTTCCATGTGTTTTCCTGTTTGACCAAATTTAACAGGCTAATTTTTAAGTTGATAATTTTGTATGTTCCACAAATGATGATATAATTTTAGAAAAAAAAGGGTTCCTCACTCTTAATCTGTTGTTAGGTGCCATCAGGTCAGAACTGACTCAAAGCGACCCTATGTGCAATAGAACGAAACACTGCTCGATCCTGGGCCAATTTTACAATTGTTGCCAAGCTTGAGCCCATTGCTGATGCCTCTTTGCCAGTCCATCTCCCTGGGGGTCTTCCTCTTTTTCTCTGACCCTCCCCACCTTAACACACATGATATCCTTCTCCAGCATCTGGTCCCTCCTGACAATAGTCCCAAGTATGAGAGAAGAAGTTTGATCATCCTGGTCTCCAAGGAGCACTCTGGCTGCACTTCTTTCAACACGGATCTGTTAGTTCTTTTGGCAGCCCATAGCACTTTCAATATTCTCCTCCAACACCATAACTCAAAAACATCAATTCTTTTACGGTCTTCCATATTCACTGTCCAGCTTTTGCATGCATGTGAGGTTATTGAAAATACAATGACTTGGGTCAGGAGCACCTTAGTCTTCAAGCCGACATCTTTGCTCTTCAATACTTTATTTATTTATTTTTG
>NW_006408803.1:1378999-1380312 GCF_000296735.1 Chrysochloris asiatica
CGTCGAGTCGGTTCCGACCCATAGCGACCCTGTACAGGGTTTTCGAGGGTGTAAATCCTTACGGGAGTAGAAAGCCTCATCTTTCTCCCGCGGAACGGCTGGTAGTTTCGAACCGCTGACCTTAAGGTTCGCAGCCCGATTCGTAACCACTACGCTACCAGAGCTCCTGCCTCTCTGGATAAGGTCCCGCATTTGCTTGTGTGTTCCTCTCTTGATGGTCCTAGGGTCCTCTGTTTCTGGGACTGTAAGATTAACCACTGCCCTTTTTTTGTTACAAAACTTCTACCTTTACAATTGTGACAGTCGCAATTGGTCACAATAACAATTATTCACTATTGAATCTTAGGAATCTTATCCCCATCTCTTTTCAGCAGACCCATCTAAACAAGATGACAGCTATTCAGTGGGGACACTTTCTTGCCCCCCATACTCTTAAACTAAACTCCCTCTTGAAACCTTGTAAGCCAGTCACTTCATGCCTTTATTGCCCCCTAATTTTAGGTAGCCAATGTCTAAGTTGCCTGTCCCTATCTACCCTGTGTATAGAGAGGATAGCATCAATACTTGATATGAAGACTCTTTCCCTCTCTGTTGATATTTAGAGTAACTACCGCCCTGAGTATAGGAGTATAGGTCAGGTTCATCAAATTGAAGCAATTTACCATTGTTACCTTTATAAAAAAAAAAAAATTATTTTTATTTTCAATCTTCCTCTAGGTGAGTTCTGATTATCGAGCCATCAAGGCTAGGTCAAAAGGGTACTGTATGCAAGTTTGGGTGTTCTTGTGTCTCTCCCCTCACTTCATATCAGCTGGATACTTCACTCTCAGCTCTAGCCCTCTGTGGCTAGGTCCTTGCCCATGGGCTCAAGTGTCCTCAGGGCTCACTATACTCTGGACCAACCAGCCCTCCCTCTTCTCTCTCTCTTCTCCAGGTCAATGGGATTCAATGGACTGGGGTTGAACTCAGCCCATTTGTTCATTTATACCTTTCTGCCTCTTCCACTCACCAGTAGAACAATGTGGTCACCAGAAACCTTACATGCTTGCTTGTGTATTCTCTTTGAGTTTCAGTCTTAGAGGGGAGTATGTCCTGAAGGCACTTAATTGCTAGCCTTGATGTCTTTCTGGCAAACAGCTTGCTTATTCTTTTTTTTTTTTTTAAGCTCCACTTTAATCTTTATTTATTTATTTTTCTTAAATATTTTATTGTGAATTATGTGATAGTTTACATGGGAGAACATTAGTTTTACATTCATTCTATCGTATATAGTCTCATTGCTATGGTTACAATCCCCTCCATGCAATCCTTCC
>NW_006408803.1:1388327-1407760 GCF_000296735.1 Chrysochloris asiatica
TTTTACATTTGTCTGTGGATATCCAGGGCTCATGTATGAAATTACTAACAAGCATTACTGAATAATCAGATGAGGGACAGTTTGCTATGTCTACTAGGTGGCTAAAGTCTGGTCCTCAGAGCTTATGGTTTGGACGGTCAACAACGCTTGGGCCCACAGGGTCTTGACCTCCTGACTAGGTCTGCACGGTCTGTGTTTGATTTCTTGACTGCTGCTTCAGTGAGTGTTAATAGTTGACCCAAATAAAATAAAGTTCTTGACAACTTCATTTTTTCTCCATTGATAAGAATGTTATTTATTGGTCCTCTGGTAAGGATTTTTGTTTTCTTTACATTGAGATGTAATCCATACTGAAGGTTGTGCTCTTTGATCTTTATCAGTAAATATTTTAAATCTTCTTCACTTTCAGCAAGCAAGGTTGTATCATCTGTATATACCAGGTTGTTGATGAGTCTTCCTCCAATCGTGATGCCATGCTTTTCTTCATATAACCCCAGCTTCTCGGATGATATGCTCAGCATACAGTTTGAATAAATATGGTGAAAGAATATAATTCTGGCACACATCTTTCTTAATTTAAAACCATTTGGTGTTCCCACATTTTGTTCAAACAACTGCCTCTTGGTCCATGTACAGATTCCTCATGAGCACAATTAAGTGTTCAGGAATACTCATACTTTACAATGTTGTCCATAGCTTGTCATGATCCACACAATCGAAAGCTTTTGCGTAGTCAATAAAGCACAGGTAGACATCTTTCTCGTGTTCTCTGCTTTCAGCCAAGATCCATCGGACATCAGCAATGATATTTCTCATTCCACGGCCTCTTCTGAATCTGGCTTGAACCTCTGGAAGTTCTCTGTCAATGTATGATTGTAGCTGTTTCTGTATTTCTTTTAGTAAAATTTTACTCTCATGAGATATCCAAGAGTTTGTCCAATGATTTCTGCATTCTGTTGAGTCGCCTCTCTTGGGCACAAATATGGATCTCTTCCAAACAGTCGATCAGATAGTTGTCTTCCAAATTTCTTGGCATAGATGAGTGAGTGCCTCCTGTGTTGCCTCACTTTCACTTCTTGAAAGAATTCAATTTTTATTCCTTCAATTCCTAGTACCTTGTTCTTTTCCAGTTTCTTCAATGCACCTTGGACTTCTTCCTTCAGTATCACTGGCTCTTGATCATATTTTACCTCTTGAAACAGTTGAACATTAACCATTTCCATTTGGTACAGTGGCTGTGTATTCCTTCCATCTTCTCTTGATTCTTTCTGTATCATTCAGTAATTTGCCCAGAGAATCCTTCAATAATGAAAGTCAAGACTTAAATTTTTTTTTCCAGTTATCCCAGCTTGAGAAATGCTGAGCGTATTCTTCCTTTTGGTGTTCTGATTCCAGATCTTTGCACATTTTGTTGTAATATTTGGCTTTATCTTCTCGACCTGATCTTTGAAATTTTCTGTTCAGTTATTTGACCTCCTCATTTCTTCCATTTGCTTTAGCATCTCCATACTGAAGAACATGTTTCAGTGTTTCTTCTGACATCCATTTTGACCTTTTCTTTCTTTCATGTCTTCTTAATGACTTTTTGTCATGACTGTGTGATGTTCTTGATGTCATCCCACAACTCTTCTGGTCTTCGGCCATTTGTGTTTAATGTATCAAATCTGTTCTTCACATGATCTGTATATTCAGGTGGGATATATTCACGGTCATATTTAGGCTCTCGTGGACATGTTTTCAGTTTCTTCAGCTTTAGTTTGAATTTGCATATGAGCAATTGATGATGTATTCCACAGTCTGCCCTTGGACTTGTTTTCACTGATGATACGGAGCTTTTCCTTTGTCTCTTTCCACAAATGTAGTCAATTTGATTTCTATGTGTTCCATCTGGTGAGGTCCATGTGTATAGTTTTCTCTTATGCTGTCTAAAGAAGGTATTTCAAATGAACAAATCATTGGTTTTGCAGAATTCTATCATGCATTGTCCAGCATCATTTCTATCACCAAGGCCATATTTTCCAACTACTGATCCTTCCTCTTTGCTCCCAACCTTTGCAGTCCAATAACCAGTAATGATCAATACATCTTGATTGCATGTTTGATCAATTTCAGATTGAAGAAGTTGGTAGAATTCTTCTATTTTATCCTCACTGGCTTTAGTGGCTGGTGCATAAACTCGAATAATAGTGGTATGAACTGGTCTTCCCTGTAGGCGCATAGATATTATCCTATCATAGACAGCATTGTACTTCATGATTGATCTGAATGTTTTCTTTTTGACAATGAAAGCAGCACTATTACTCTTGAATTTGTCATTCTTAGCATAGTAAACCATGTGATTGTCAGATTCAAAATGGCCTATACCAGTCCATTTCAATTCACTAGTGCCTAAGATATAGATGTTTATGCATTTCATTTCATTTTTGACAATGTCTAATTTTCCTAGATTCATACATCGTACATTCCATGTACCTTATCTGTTTGTTTAAAGATTTAAATTTGTATGCTATCAATTCCAGGACCCTTGTTCTTTGAAAATACATTCAGTGCACCTTGGAAATCTTTCTTCAGTATCTTTGGCTCTTCATCAAATGCTACCTGTTGGACTGGTTGAACATTGATAATTTGTTTTTGATATGGTTACTCTGTGTATTCCTTCAATCTTATTTTGATATTTTCTTGTTTTCTGTATCATTCAATATTTTGCCCTATTTTGCCCATGTTGTCGGTAAGTGCCGTCAAGTCAATTCCAACCCATAGTGACCCTCTATAGGGTTTCCAAGGAGCAGCTAGTGAGCTTGAACTGCTGACCTTGCAGTCCAAATGGCTTTGTAGTCTGGTGTACTAATCCACAGCACCACACCAAGACTAGAATCTGTCAATATTGCAAATCAAGGCTTGAATTTTTCCATCAGTTCTCTCAGCTTGATAAATGATGAGTGTTTTCTTCCCTTTTGGCTTTCTAATGCCAGGTCTTTGCACATTACATTACAATACTTGACTTTGTCTTCTCAAGCTGCCCTTCGAAGTTTTCTGTTCCGCTCTTTAACTTCCTAATTTCTTCCATTTGCTTTAGCATCTCTACATTGGATAGCAAATTTCAGAGTCAGTTCTGACATCCATTTTAGTCTTTTTCATCTTTCTTGTCTTCTTAATGACCTTTTTTGTTTCTCCCCATATGATGTTCTTCACATCATCCCACAGCTTTTCTGGTTTTTGGTCATTTCTGTGTAATTCATCAAATTTGTTCTTGAGATGGTCTCTAAATTCAAGTGGGATATCTTCAAATACATATCTTGGCTCTCAAGGACTTGTTTTAATTTTTTTCAGCTTCAACCTAAGCTTGCATAGGAGCAATTGATTGTTCTAAAATCTGCCCCTAGCCTTGTGTTGGATGATCTTATGAAGATTTTCATCTGTCTCTTTCCACAGATGTTGTCAATTTGATTTTTGTGTACTCCATCTGGTGAGGTCTGTGTATATAGTTGTCTTTTATGTTTGTTAAAAATGGTATTTGAAAAGAAGTCATTGGTCTTGCAAAATTCTACCATGTGATCTCCAGCATCTCTTCTATCATCAATGCCATATTTTCCAATGATTGATCTTTCCTCTTTGTTTTCAACCTTTGCATTCCAATCACCAGTAATTATCAATACATCTTGATTGCATGTTTGATCAATTTCATACTGAACAAATTTGTAGAATTCTTCAATTTCATCATCACTAGCTTTAGTGGTTGGTGCAAAAATTTCAATAATATTTGTATTAACTGATCTTCTTTATAATCATATTGATATTATACTATCACAGCATAGTTCTTCAAAATCAATCTTGAAATATTCTTTTTGATGATGAATGTGACACCATTCCTCTTCAATTTGTCATTCCCGGCATTGGAAACTCTGTAATTGCCAGGCCCAAAATGGTCAACATCTGTCTATTTCAGCTCACTAATGCTATGATATCAGTATGCATGCATTCCTTTTTGTTTTTTACAATTTCCAATGTTCCTAGATTCATACTTTGTGCATTCCATGTTCCAATTATTAGTGGACGTCTACAACTGTTTCACGTCAGTTTGATTTGTGCCCCCTCAGCAAATTGGAGGTCCTAAAAGCTTTACTCTATTCACGTCAAATCTACTTTGAGAGGACAGCTCTTCACCATTCATATTTTTAGTATCTTCCTCCATGAAGGGTTTATCTGATAGCACTATATCTGAAAATACTCTGTTGTTTAGCATTTTGTTTCAATATTCAATATTCTGGTGCTATTTGATGGTGTTCCACTGCTATTCGTAAGGTTTTCAATGACTAAATACTCACAAGCAGTCTGTCTCTCCTTCTTCAGAGTCTGTCTTTGTCTGAAAGCTTACCTGAAGCCTGTCCACCATGGTTACCCTACTGGTTTTTTAAAAATATTAGTGGCATAGCTTCCAATTTCATGGCAACTGGAAATTTCCCCAACAAACTGACAGATGACTGGTGGAAGAAATAGTACATAGCAATTCGCAACTATATTTGTCACATATTATTCTATGATTTAAATAGAAAATAATCACTAACGACTGGTATGGGAGGCCGTCCATAGGGTGTGTGTTATGTGTGTGATACCATGAATTATTGCACTGGATGACAACAACCCCAGTGAAACCATTGACTTTAAATGTCTTTATAGTTTCATCTCTGATGAAGATGTAGGCTGGGATGACTCCGGTAAAGGATAAACCTCCCTTCTCTTTAGGTTCCCTTGCTCTTGTTTGGGAGGAGACTGCTCTGGAGAACTTACCCCTCTTTGAATCCTCCTGAATTGACTAGATAGTTTTTTGTTTTGTTTTGTTTGAACATTTCAAGATTGCAATGTGGACCTAAGATAGAATGGTTTTAGAGACTTAGACTCCCCTCATGGTTGGCAGTGTATACTCCAGGTAAGAAACTGAAGAGCCTTAATGAATTTTCTGCGCATCCTGCTCAGGATTGTGGTGAGCACTAAAGGGGAAAAGGGGTAGGGGTTTTATTTATTTTATAGAAGTAGGGATGATTATAGTTTACCTAGTGGTTCTAGGAGTCATGGATAAGTGCTGCACTGCTAACTGCAAGGTTTGGTGGTGGTTCAAACCCACCAGTTGCTCCTTGGAGACCTTATATAAGGTTGTCATGAGTCAGAACCTACTAGACAGCACTTAACAATAGTGGTTCTAAAACTTGCTGCATAATGAAATCACTTGAGGATCTTTAAAATAATATGTGGACATCTGACTCACCACCCCAACTGATTTAATTTGTATGGGATATAACCTGGACATGACCCAAAACTATCACCCTTGTGGTTAGCGGCCCAGTGTCTAACTCACAGCACCATCATAATTAGTAAATCTGGACATGGGGAAGGGTTAAAAGCTCCTCATGTGACAGTGATGCCTTAAATGGAGGCAGAGATGATGACATGGAGAGATGGAGCAGCTGGGGACTTTAGACACGGAGAGGGAGAGGTGCTGTATGCTGATGATTGGGGGTCGGCTTGTAGTGTATGCCCTTTGGTTGGATAATGATGCCTGGAGGGGATTGCAACCATGGCAGTGAAACGATATACAATAGGATGCATATAAAACTAATGTTCTCCCATGTAAACTATCACATAATTCACAATAAAACATTTTTTAAAAACCTCCAAAACTCCTCATGTACAGAAAATGTAAGGGCAAGTGGCCTCCATACAAAGATTTTTGAAAGTGAGATATCTTATAGAAATGTAAAATGTTACTGAGGGGAGGCCACACAAAATGCATAGTCAATGAATGACTTGTTGTTGCTAAGTGCTATCATGTTGGTTTCAACTCATAGTGACCCTGCATAGGGTTCTGAGACTTTAAATTTTTGCAGCAGCAGAAAGTCTCATCTTCCTCCTGCAGAGCTGCTGAATTGTTTACCTTGTGGTTCACAGTCCAGTGCTTATCCTGTGGAGCCAACGTTCAAAGATACTCCAACAACAATGCTGACAACTAACAATGATAAAGTACATACTGGATGCTGGGTAATGAGCTAAGCATTTGGAATGCTTTATCTCAGGGGTAAGATTTTATCCCTAGCTCATAGATGAGTGGAGGCAGTGGCTCAGAAGTTAGCAATTTGCTAAATTCCTGTATAATTTGCAAGCAGCAGAGGCAAGATTTGAGCATAGTTTTCACTAACTTCAGACCCTGTGCATTCTTAACTAGTCTACAAGATGGCCTGAAAGACAGTGGGCAACAATCTTATCACCCTTGAAGATTAAGAATCAATAAAACAGGCACGTGTTGTTATTGTTGTTGTTAAGGGCTGTTGAGTCAGTTCTGACTAATAGTGACCCTGTATAGGGTTTCTGAGGAACAGCTCATGAGTTTGAACCACAGGCCTTGTGATTCAATCTGACCTTGCAGCCCAGTGCTTATCCTATAGTTTTATACCGGGACTCCCATAACAGGCATGTGGAGGAGTTAAAATGCCCAGAATTGTTTCCTGCCAATGAAGACTGCTCAGGATATGAAAGGAAATGGATGGTAAAGTAGCAGGGTAGGGCTTAAAATTTGTTCTAGCTGTTAAGGGCCATTGAGTCAATTTTGACCCATGGTGCTCTGTATAGGGTTTCCAAGGAGTGGCTGGTGAGCTTGAACCACCAACCTGTGGAACAAACTAACTTTGCAGTCCGTTGCATTAACCCATAGTGCCACACCAGGACGCCTTATTATAATGGTTTCCAAAGTTTGGTTTGTAGATTTGTGGACCTGCATACAACGTGACCTGGGATCTTGTTACTTCATTGTCATTCATTAACTCTGACTCATGGTGTTTCCATGTGCATTAAAGTAAAAACAAAACAAAAAACAAAACAAAACAAAACAAAAAACAAACCAAAACAGTGATGCATACAGTTTCCAGTAGCAGATATTGGTATTTTGTAAGTAGATTGCCAGGTATTTATTCTGAGGCATCTCTAGGTGGACTTGAACTTGAAACCATGTATCTACTGGGCAAGTATATTAACTATTAGCACTACCCAGAGATCCAGGAAATGTGTTTGAGATGCAATTTCTGGAACACAACTCTAGACTTACCACATCAGAAACTCTAGGGGTAGGGTCTTAATCTGTTTTAACAAATATTCCAGATAATGCTGATGTCCATTAATATTTGAGAATCTCTGTCTTATAAAATTCTTCTTTTTCTGACCATCTGCAGGATTGGGTGTTATTGCTGTGCAGGTCTAGAAACAAGAGTTGTAGGAACACAAGTTGGGGCTGCGCTAAGACATGAATAAAGCTTGTCAAGAAGTAGACTTTAGACCATGGCTTAGGTGACAGGGAAGGATGGCTTGCTTTCCGTAACCTTTTCTTCCACTTGCATGGAGGAAGGTCTTATTCTGACTCTCCACACACATAGGGTCTCCTCCCCAGTGGCTTTGAGAGTCCTGCTTATGCCTTTCTTCTTCCTTGGTTTCTTCTATCCACCTACCTGTAAGCAGATGAAATGATAATAGCAGCAGCAAATCAGTGAAAAGACACAGCATGACTCTGAATTGCAGAGAATGGAGAAGTAGCTGGGAAAGCTCAAGGAATAGGTACAGTAGATAGAAGGAGAATGGCAGAATCACCATGGAAATCAATCTCTGGATGGTGGAGTAATGCTTTCCTAGGAGAAAGCTCCTCACCATCCGCACTGCCCAAATGCCCTCTTTCTTTCTTTCCCATATAGAAATTGATATTCTCAACAATTTGAAACAGTCCAATGGGAAGCAGAGCATATAGAAAACTGGCAAAGCTAACAGAAAGAAGGAAAGTGGTAGGATGTAAACTGGAAAGCCTTGGTTAATTTTGAACTGTTTGTGTCTCTTTCTCTCAGCAGAACTGTTCCATCTTTTAGGAAAGGACAGTTGTTCTAAACAGTGCAAAGAAACCTCAAGAACAAAGTGGGGACAGTTTTTAAGGAAAATGAAGAACTCAGGTAGTTGCTGACCAGGCTAGACAGGGATATGACTGATGTAATTGAATTCTATTATTTCACAGTCTTTTCTATTTTAAGATTTGTTGTTGTTGTCAATTCCAACCCATAGCGACCCTGTATAGGATTATAAGGAGCAGTTGGTGATCATGAACCACCAACCTTGCAGTTCAAATGGCTTTTCAGTCTGGCACATTAACCCACAGTGCCACACCAGGACTCCTTCATTGTAGGCTGACTCAAATTTCTTCCTATTTTTCATTGGGTACCAGCTGTTCCTCAGAAACCCTAAACAGGGCACTTAACAAAAACAACAAGCCATCCCCCAAAAGGCTATGTGGTGGCTTGTGGGAATACTGGAGTTACTTCAAGAAGGAAGTAGAAGTAGTGAAGCAATGTAGGATCTCCCCTACTTGGAGACCCAGATAGTCCCTGCATTGATGAGAGTTGTGGCCATTACTTTTCTCTCAGACAGATAGCCCTAGGCTTTGAAATTTGAAAACTTGTTTATATGGACTCTACATTGTCACACTGGCATGTTTCAGGCCTTCATACAGGAGCCTGTAAGTACAGGCCCCACAAAGTAGCAGGAGATTCAGCAGAATTGGGACTTTATTGCCTGGCAACAGTGCTTCTTCCAGGTGACGCTTCTTTGAGCCATTGCTGCAAAGCAGTAACAGTTAGCAGGTACACCTTCATGCAAGAGTAGCTTAGCTCTGGAGAAGAGCTGCTAGCCCACCTTCATGGCTCCTGCTTTCTGGAGAAAGAGCAGGGACTGAAAGAGGCCCAGGCCCTTTGCCTAGGAGCCTGCACACTTTAAAACAAAGAGACACTGCTTCTCTGAAATGGCCATTCCTCTGGGTCATGAGACAAACATAGACAAACATAGAAGGAAAGGACTGTATGTGATAGGGAGCAGAGAGTGTTCACTGTTGGGGGTCTATGGGGTGCTTGTACTCCAAGCTCCTCTATGGCTTTATTTATTTCTTCTTAGTGCCAGCACTTGGAGTAGGCTTTTTTTTTTTTTTTAAAGAAGCAATTTCTAAGATTGTCTCGCTACAGTTCTTCCTAGACAAAGAGCTTAAGTCCCAACTTGATTTGCAAGGACTCCAAAATGAGTTTCCCCTTTATTGTCTTGAAAAATATCTCCAGACATTGGATAATTAATCTTTTACTTTAGTCCTTGTAACTGAAGCCCTCTTTTGATGCTATTCTCTCTGTCCATCTATCTCTAATAAACTCTACACAGGGGACCTGGGTCTTTACGCCCTGTTTCATGTGCCTGAGGTACTTAGCAAAAAACCCAGGCAGATACCCTTGTGTCCCAGAAAGTCACCAAGCTGGATGGGGTCTATCCACTACCTCATCTTTTAGATGAAAGGTAAGGATGGGAATAGTGCTATGAGGGGGTCTGGGAACAGGTGTAGGGCAGAGGAGGGCATCATCAGTAATCCCCCTCACCCCACCCTCCTCTTTTCTCCAAAATATACTTGAGTTGCTACAAACCAAAAAGAAATGTTTATAATTTTCCATTTGATTTGCAAGATGACTTCCT
The DNA here is from genome assembly GCF_000296735.1 of Chrysochloris asiatica. Lineage (NCBI taxonomy): Eukaryota > Metazoa > Chordata > Mammalia > Afrosoricida > Chrysochloridae > Chrysochloris > Chrysochloris asiatica. The sequence continues at coordinate 1,397,859 of NW_006408803.1, forward strand.
GAACAATTTCCTCTGAAAAGTCCTTCCTTTATTCTCTTCAGAGATGAAAGGGATAGGGGAGAAAAATAATTCATTTTATTTATTTTTCAATGCTGGTGGAAATCCAATGTTTAAAATTATTTCAGGTTTTAACAAAGACAATAAATTCTTCATTGGCATATTTTAGACAATAAAGGTTGGGTGCACTGGTTTTTAAGGGAGAATGAGTCATGAAAGAAGAGTGCTGTGGTTGGGAGTGGAGAGACAGAATTGAGTAAAAGAGTATAGAGAAGTGCTCTTCCTTCAAAAAAATAAGATGCAATATCTTATAACTCCAGTTGTGGTGCTATAGGATAAGTACTGAACTGCTAACTGGACTACTAACCACAAGGTTTGTAGTCCAAGTCCACCAGTAACTCCTCGGAAACCCTATACGGCTCACTATGAGTCAGAATGGACTTGACAGCACTTAACAACAACAACAGCAACAAATCTTAAAACAGAAAAGACTGTGAAATAATAGAATTCAATCACATCAGCTTCTCACTTACTGACATGGTTAGGTTCCAAAGACCTGGCTATTATGCAAACATCAATATTATGTGGAAATGGAGGATGATCACATTAGATCACAAAGTGGAGGATGACGATCTTATTATATAACTACTAACTTACATCATTACATAACTGTCAAATTACATCATTGAGTAACTGCCAAACCACTGAGAATCCTGGCTCCAGTCAAGCTGATACATTATCTTAGCCAACACAGCCACTTATTCTTCCCTCAGATGTCAGCATGTACTACTGTCAGACATACATTGAAAACGTGCAAAATAGTCAGTAGATTTTTTTTACTATTTTCATGAAAATGAAATATTGAATAATGAGATAGTTGATCATTGAGGAGTAGGTGTTTTTTCTTCATGACTTTACTCTTACTCCTCTTATCTTCCTTTGTTTACTTTCTTTTCTTAAGGAGATGATTGAGGTTCCACAGTGGAAAGGGAGGTGTCCTTGTTGGAATGGGGAGTGGGACAGAATGAAGAACCCAGAGAGTTGGGTTGAATTTTTGGCAGTTCTCTGTCAATGAAATGTTCTAAGTGTTTTTGAATTATCATCAGCAAAAATTTACTGGCATGTAATATTAATGATATTGTTTTATAATTTCCACATTCCTAGGATCATCTCTCTTTGGAGTGGGCACAAATAAGGATCTTTTCCAACTCACTGGCTAGGTAGCTGTCTTCTAAATTTCTTGTCATAGATGAATGAGTGCCTCCAGTGCTGCATCAGTTTGTTGAAATATTTCAATTTGTATTCCATCAACTCTTGGAGCCTTGTTTTTCGACAATGCCTTCAGTATATCTTGATCTTATGCTACTTTTTTACGTGGTTGAACACTGACCATTTCTTTTTGATACAGTGACTATGTATTTCTTTCATCTTCTGTTGATGCCTTCTGCATCATTCAATATTTTGCTGTTGGTGTTAAGTGCCTTCGAACTGGTTCCTACTCATAGCAACCCTGTATAGGGTTTTTGAGGAGTGACTGTTGAGTTTGAACTGCTGACCTTGTGGTTCAAACTGACCTTTTGGCCCCTGCATTATTTTGTAGCACCATACCAAGACTCCATTAAAATACTTCAATATTGCAAGTTGAGGCTTGAATGTTTTCTTTGGTTCTTTCAGCTTGAGATATGCTGAACATGTTCTTTCCTTTTGGTTTTCTAACTCCAAATATTTGCACATTTCATTATAATAGTTGACTTTGTCTTCCTCAGCTGCCCTTTGAAATTTTCTGTTCAGCTCTTTTACCTCCTCATTTTTTCCATTAGCTTTTTTTTCAGAGTTTCTTCTGACATCCAATTTGATGTTTTCTTTCTTTTTAATCGTCTTTTTTGTTTTTTACTTACTGTATTATGTTCTTGATATCTTCCTACAACTCTTCTGGTCTTCAGTCATTAGTGTCTGATGCAGCAAATCTGTTCTTGAGATGGTCTCTTACTTCAGGTGGGATATGCTCAAGGTCATATTTTGGCTCTTGTGAACTTGTTTTAATGTTCTTCAACTTCAGCCTGAAGTGGCATATGAGAAATTGATGCTCTATTCTACAGTCTTTCCTGGCCTTGTTTTGACAGATGATATCTTTTCCCACAAATGTAGTCAATTTGATTACTGTGTATTCTGTCTGGTGAGGCCCATGTGTATCACTGTCTTTTATGTTGTTTCAAAATAAATTATTTGCAAACCATAAATCACTCATCTTGTAGAATTCTGTCATGTGATCTCCAACATAATTTCTATCACCATGCCATGGTTTCTAGCTACTAATCCATCTTCCTCTTTGTTTCTAACATTCATATTCCAATTGACAGTAATAATCAATGCATCTTGATTACCTGTTTACTCAATTTTAGACTGTATAAGTTGATAGAATTATTCAATTTCATCAGCGCTGGGTTTAGTGGTTGGTATGTAAATTTGAATAGTGGTATGAACTGGTCTTCCTTGGGGCATATGAATATTATCTTACCACAGGTAGTATTGTGTTTCAAGATAGATCTTGAAATGTTCTTTTTGATGATGAATGTGACACTTTTACTCTCCAATTTATCATTCCTTGCACAGTAATATAAGGAAACTTGCAATTAAAGGTAACTGTAAAAAACCTAGCTAATGAAAAAAAAAAAAAAATCAGGACCAAGGTTAAAGGTCTCTGAAAAGATATGGTATAGTGGTTTCTATGATTCAGCCTCAAACGTATCATTGAGATGCCAAGCTTTCAAAGGAGAAAGAGCAATATAAGGGAAGAAGGAACTAGTTCCTCAGGTAAAGTTCCACCCCCTTCAGCTTTAAATCACATCAACAGTTTTATTATTAAAGCACTGAATATAATTGAGATCCTTCTCAACAGCAATTATGGTAGTGAATTTTAAAGGTGATTTCTAAAGAGCATTTAAGAAAATATCAGTTATGGTGTTGGAGGAGAATATTTAAAGTGTCGTGGGCTGCCAGAAGAACCAACAGATCTGTGTTGGAATAAGGGCAGCCAGAGTGCTCCTTGGAGGCCAGGATGGCCAAACTTCATCTCTCATACTTCGGACATATTGTCAGGAGGGAACAGTCAAGGATATGTTTGGCAAGGTGGAGGGTCAGAAAAAAAGACGAAGATCCCCAGCGAGATGGATTGGCAAAGTGGCAGCGTCAATGGACTCAAGAGTGGCAACAATTGTGAGGTTAGCCCAGGATTGGGCAATGTTTCGTTCTGTTGTGCAGTGGGTCACTTTGAGTCAGTACCAATTCGATGGCACCTAACAACAACAAGAAAATTTGAAGAGTAAATAATAAAATGCAAGTTTAATGCTAGAAAGAGCAAATATACTTCATTCTAGAGTTTAAAATATAGGGATATGAATTAGATTCCCTAGGATATGATTTTCTTTCTTGCTTCTCTTAAGTTGTTGATCCAAACCACTATGAAGCATGATAGATATTATTTTGGTCTAAAAGAATTTTATAGCAGATATTAGTTTTCATACATTTAAAAAACAAAACAAAACTTTTTATAGTGAATTCAGTGAAGATTTACAGAGCAGATCATCAGTTTTACATTCAGCAAATCATATACTTTGCTTCATTACAATGATTGCAAGCCCCCCCATATATCATCAGTTAACAGCTTTGTCTATATTCACTCTGACTACCTTCATCTTTCATCTGCCAACCTCCCTCTTGTGTATTGTTTACCCTGTCACCCATGTTATTAACATGTGTCTACTTTCTAGCCAATGAATTATTTTCCACTTCCTGCCCAGCAATCATCATAGATTGTTTCTTTTATTAAGAAACTTTTTCCTTAATTTTACACAATATTGGTCTTGAAAATATTTGTCCTTTTGTGATTGACTAATTTCACTCAGCATAATATTCTCCAGGTTCATTCATGTTGTGTTGTGTTTCACAGATTCATCATTGTTCTTCAACATTGTGTAGTATTCCATTGTCCACATGTACCAAAGTGTGCTTAACTATTCTTCTGTTGGTGGGCATTTACACTGTCTCCATCTTTTTGAGGTAAGTCTTGTATAAAACATATTGAAAGATCCTGTTTTCTTATCTTTTTTTCTTTCTGTCTTTTGCCTGATACATTTAGTCCATTTACATTCAGTGTAATTACCGATAGGTATGAATTGATTGCTGTCAATTTTCTGTGTATATGTGTGCGTGTTTGTAGTGCTGTTGGTTTTTTTTGTTCCACACAATTTTCTGAGTTTAGTTCATTTTGTTTGTGGGTTTTCTTTTCATTTCTGCTGTGTTAATGTTTACTAAGTTTTTCTGATTTTCCTCCTTATTTTGATATATTAATTTTCAAGGTAAATTACAGATTATCCTGTAATTTATTAAAAATTTTTTTTTTTCTCTGCTTAACACAGTTTGTTATATCCTGCAATCTACTTGACTTTCTGAAGTTCTATATCTATACTATTCCTTCTTCTTGCTTTATATTTGAGTTTATCATAAATCAACATCTCTGGTTTCCTATTTTCAGTCTTATAGGTTTGTTTCAATTTAAATACTTTTATATATGGGTCCTGGTTTGGCACTATAGGATAAGCACTGGATTGCTTAATACTTTACAACACTTAACAACAACAACATATCTGGATTTAGGTTTTTGTTGTGTATAGTAATCGAAATTGTACACTGTTGTTTCTTCTCAGTCCAAAGACTACTCTTTAGAATTTTTTTTTTTTTAATTGTGAATTGAGTGAAGCTTTACAGACAGGATCATCAGTTATACATCCAACAAGTCATACACTTTGCTTCATCTCAATGATTACAATCCTTTCCACGCAACAAAAGTTGTCCTGCTTCCTCTCTGTGGTTACCACGTATCACAGAGAGGTACATGGTAATTCTTTCAAACTCGTATATTTGTGGGATAAGAAGCTTTGGTAGTGCAGCAGTTACGAATTGGGTTGTGAACCGCAAGGTCAGCAGTTCAAAACTACCAGCTGTTCCTTGGGAGAAAGATGAGACATTCTGCTCCCATAAAGATTTATAGCCTCAGCAAAACCTGTACAGGGTTGCTGTGAGTCAGAACAGACTCCACAGCACACAGCCACATATCCTACTCTTCCTCCTTCACCTATTTAGCCTGGATCTCTGCCCATGTATCTACACATAGAACACTGTTGTTCCAAGGATGTGTTATTGTTGTTTAGTGCCATGGAGTCAGCTCTGACTTAGTTATCTGCATAGAGTTTCCGAAGAGTGGCTGGTGAGTTTGAACTGTCAATCTTTCAGTTCAAATCGATCTTATAATCAAGTGCTTATCTCTAACCCCTTTACCACTTGAATACCTCCTTTTGTCTTCACTTATCTTCATCATTCTTCTGCCAATCATCATCTTCTTATATATTGTCCTCCCCATCACACAAGTTAACATGTGCCTGCCCTTTGGCCAATAAATCACTCTCCCTTCCCTCCCATCCATGGAACCATCAAAGAATGTTTCTTTTAGTACAAAAACATTTTCTAGAGCTTTTTACATAGTTGTTGTTGTTTAGTACCGTTGAGTCTGTTCCCATTAATAGCAACCATTTACAGGGTTTCCAAGAGTGGCTGGTGGATTTCAGCTGCTGACCTTGCAGTTCAAACTGACCTTGTGGTCCAGTACTTATCCTATAGTGCCACACCAGGACTCCTGGTATAGTTATACAATATTTGTACTTTTGTCATTGACTTATTTCACTCAGAAAAATGTCCTCCAGATTCATGTATGTTATGAGGTGGTTTGCAGTTTCATTGTTATGCTTCAGCATTGCATAGTATTCCATTGTGTGTATATATCCAAGTTTGTTTATCCATTCTCCCATTGATGGGCCTTTACATTATCTCTATCTCATTGCTATTGTGAATAGTGCTTCCATGGTCATTGGTGTGCATATATCTACCTATTCATGTCCTGGCTTTTATTTCTTGTGGATGTATACCAAGTAGAGGAGTTGCTGGTTCATATTGTACTTCTATTTCCAACTTTCTGAGGAAGTACCACACCATTTTCCATTATGGTTGAATCATTTTAGTGTCCCACCAGCAATGTAGGAGGGTCCCAGTCTCTCCACATTCTTGCCAGCATTTGCTGTTTTGTTTTTTTGAACTTTGATATTAATGCTGGTATGATATGATATCACATAGTTGTTTTGATTTGTCTCTCTCTATTGGACTGTGAAAGGAACTCTGATAGCGTAGTGGGTACAAGTCAGGCTGCGAACCTCAAGGTCAGCAGTTTGAAACTACCAGAGATTCCATGGGAGAAAGATGAGGCGTTCTGCTCCTGTAAATATTTACAGCCTCGGAAACCCTGTGCAGGGTCACTATGATTCGGAACCGACTCCACAGTACTTAATAACAACAACTGGACTGTGAACCACAAGGTTGGTAGTTCCAAACCAACAGCTGCTAATCTGAAACCCTATACACGGTCTCTATGAGTCAGAGCCAATCAATGTCACTTAACAGCAATAAAAAATGGCTAATAATGGTAAAATTACTACATATGTTTGTTGGATGCTTGAATGTTTTCTTTGGTAAATGTCTGTTTAGGTCTTGTACCTATTTTTAAAATTGGGTTGTTTAACTTTTTCTTGTAGAGGTGTTTGTTGTAGTTTATTATGTATTTCAGAGATTAGTCCCTTGTATGATATGTCATTGCAAAAAATGGTTTTTCCAAGTTTGTTGGCTCCCTTTGTGTTCCTTTGGTGAACTCTTTTGATGTACACAAGTGTCAAATTTGTAGGATATCCCAGTCATTTATTTTATCTTCTGACCTTTGTGTTTTTTCTCAGTAATGTTTGATAGTATATTTATACCATGCATTAGAGCCCTAAATTTGTCCCAGTTTTTTCATTGATGATATTTTTTCTTCCTCCCCTTTAGTATGAACATCTTTTTCTAAGATTTTACAATGATGGTCTTATGCAGTATTTGTCTTTTTGTGAATGATCACATATCTTAATATTATTTCCTCTACTTTACCCCATCAGTCTGTCTTGGTCCCTACGCCATGTAGTTGTTGTTGTTATGTGCCGTAGAGTCAGTTCCGATTCATAACAACCATATGCACAAAAGAACGAAACACTGCCCCATCCTGGGCCAACCTCACAATTGTTGCCACTCTTGAGCCCATTGATGCTGCCACTTTGCCAATCCATCTTGCTGTGGGTCTTCCTCTTTTTCTCTAACCCTCCACCTTACCAAACATGATATCCTTCTCCAGTAACTGGTCCCTTCTGACAATATTTCCAAAGAATGAGAGACAAAGTTTGGCCAACCTGACCTCCAAGGAGCACTCTGATTGCACTTCTTCCAGCACAGATCTATTTGTTCCTTTGACAGCCCATGGTATTTTCAATATTCTCCTCCAACACCATAACTCAAGTGCACAAATTCTTCTATGGTCTTCCTTATTCACTGTCAGCTTTTGCATGCAAATGAGGTTATTGAAAATACCATGGCTTGGGTCAGACACACCTTAGTCTTCAAGCTGACATCTTTGCTCTTCAACATTTTAAAAAGGCCTTGTGCAGCAGATTTGCTTAATGCAGTATGTCATTTGATTTTTGACTGTTGCTTCCATGAGTGTTGATAGTAGATTCAAGATGAAGTCTTTGACAACTTCAATATTTTCTCCATTGATAAGAATGTTGTTTATTGGTCCAGGTGTGAGGATTTTTTATTTCGTTACATTGAGATGCAGTCCATACTGAAGGCTGGATTGCATCTCAATATATTTGTGCCCATTCCAAAGATAGGTGACCAAAAAGAATGCAGAAATCATAGGACAATATTTTTGATGTCCCATGCAAGTAAAGTTTTACTAAAGGTAATACAGAAATGGCTGCAAGCATACATTGATAGAGAACTTTCAGAGGTTCAAGCCGGATTCAGAAGAGGACGTTGAACAAGGGCTATTACTGTTGATGTCTGATGGATCTTGGCTGAAAGCAGAGGATATCAGAAAGATGTTTACCCATGCTTTATTGATTATGTAAAGGCTTTAGATTGTGTAGATCATGACAAACTCTGGACAACATTGCAAAGTATGAGTATCCCTGAACACTTAATTGTGCTCATAAGAATCTGTACATAGACCAACAGGCAGTTGTTCAAACAGAACATGGGAACACTGAATGGTTTAAAATTAGGAAAGGTGTGCAACAGAGTTGTATTCTTTCACCATACTTATTCAACCTCTCTGCTGAGCAAATAATGCGAGAAGCTGGGTTATATGAAGAAAAAGTTGGCATCAAGATTGGAGGAAGACTCATTAACAACCTGAGATATGCAGATGATACAACCTTGCTTGCTGAAAATGAAGATGACTTAAAATACCCTATATCATATAGTCTTGTTATTCCAAGGTTGTGCAAATGTCGCAATCCACGTCTATTCTATTCAGCCCATGCTTACCTCCCAGAGTTTTCTCCCATCTTCCCTGCTCCTCTACCCACTCTTTTGTATTTTCCCCCTGCTATATATTGCCTTCCTGTCTCCTGAGTCAACATGTATCCATCCCCTGACCTATGAGTTACTATCTCCTCCCTCCGGCTCCTGGTAACCCTCATAGAATTAATCTTTTGTTATGGAAACTTTTCTTATGCTTTTACAGTAGTGGATTTATACAATATCTGTCCTTTTGTGCCTTACAAATGTCACTCAGCATTATATCCTCAAAGCTCATCCATGTTATGCTGGATTTTGCAGCTTCATTGTTATTCTTCAAGGTAGAATAGTATTCTATTGTGTGTATATACCAGAGGTTGTTTAATCTATTCTTCCATTGATGCGCATTTGGTTAGTCTCCAGTTTTTTTGCTATTATGAAAAGTGCTGCGATGAACATTGGTGTTCATATATCTACACACTTTCTGGCTCTTATTTCTTGTGGGTATATACCAAGTAGAGTAATTGCTGGATAATAAGGTGTTTCTATTTCCAGATTTCTGAGGAAGTGCCATACTGTTTGCTAGAGTGGTTGAACCATTTTACAGTCCCACCAGAAATATAGGAGGGTCCCAGTCTCTCCACACCCTTATCGACATTTTTGTCCTCTGAATTTTTTAATCTTGCTATCCCCGCTGTTGTGAAATAATACCTCATTGTTCTTTTGATTTGCATCTCTCTAATGGCTGATGATCTTGAACATTTCTTCATGTTTGTTTGCTACCATCCTGTCTTTCTTGGTGAAGTGTCTATTCATGTCTTGTGCCCATTTTTCAATTGGGGTATGTGTCTTTATCTTGAGGCTGTGTTGTACTTTCTTATAAATTTTAGAGATTAGTCCTTTGTGTGATGTGCCACTGCAAATGATTTTTTCCCAATCTGTAGATTCCCTTTTTACTCTTTTGATGCACATAAAGTTCTAATTTTTATTATGTCCCAGTCATCTTATTTATTCTCTGTTTTTTGTGTGCTTTTTCCATGTTTAGTAGCCTCTATATGCCATATACTGGTTGTTTCTCTATATGCCATATACTGCTATGATTCTGACCCATAGCGACCCTGTATATGGTTTCCAAGGAGCACGTGGTGAACTTGAACCACCAACCTTGCAGTTTAAATGACTTTGCCATATACTAGAGCAAAAAAATTTGTCCCAATATTTTCATTAATAATCTTTATAGTTCTGGGATTTACTTTTAGATTTTTCACCCATGTTGAACTAGTTTCATATATGGTGTGAGGTATACGGCTTATTTCATTCTTTTGAAAATTGATATCTAGTTTTTTAAAAAAATTTTTTTCTTTAATTTAAGGTTTTCATTGTGGATTCAGTGAAAGTTTACAGGGCACATCATCAGTTTCACATTCAACAATTCATATAACTTGTTTCATTACATTGATTATAATCCCCTC
>NW_006408803.1:1410164-1420891 GCF_000296735.1 Chrysochloris asiatica
GCATCTTCAGGGGTTATCTGTGGCCTTAATACTTAGATGGGTATGTATTTTGGTATTTTTTATGCTTTCTGAATGCCTCCATGTAGATATGATCAGGGAATGGGCTTTTCTTTTCATTCTTCTTCCTGAGAAGTTTCAAGATACTACTGTTGGTCATTTTGATGTAACTTAGGATTTAATTTTCGGCCTATTTCCTCTTTTGTCTGCTTGTCCCACTCCACAATCCCCGTTCAGGCCCTTTTTCTAGTTGGAAACAGTTCAGGGCTGGCTGTGGCCGTTTGGTTTTAATTGGAAACTGTCTCTTTAAATTTCAAGGAGATCTGTGTGCATGCATAGTAGAACCCCCCTTGGGTGGGGCTGAGGTGCCCACTAGCTCAGGTACCCCATAGTCACCAGAGTGGAAGTGCGCAGATAGCGAGAGACCAATGAACAGATACTAAAAGAAAAGAATGTCCACACCTTTATCTCAGCAGTTCTGCCAGGCGTCTGTGGCTTCTCCGATCCTTCTGCCACATGGTCTCACCCAAGATGGCGGCTCCTGGAGCAGCTGAGCATCCCGGACTAGAAAGCAATAGATTTCTTGCTTTTGCCACAAATTCCCCCAGCTGTGAGCCTTCCAACCTTCTAAATATTCCTTTATATGTGGTTCAGAGTTCTGGGATCAGCACCCGAGCCTGCTTGGTCGGGTATTCTATGTTGTTGGTGGTGGTAGCTCCTTACTGCACTTCCACCCGATCCCATCTTGTTTGTTCTCCTGATATCTAGTTTTGCCAGCACTATTTGTTGAAGAGACTATCTCCTCCCCATCCAATTTATTTTGACTCTCTGTCAAAGATCAGTTGACTGTATGTGGATGAATTTACTTTGGGGTTCTCAATTCTGTTCCATTCATCTATGTGCCTTTCGTTGTACCAATACCAGGCTGTTTTGACCACTGTGGCTTTATAGTAATTCTTGAAGTCTGACAGCATGAGGCCTCCCACTCTGCTCTTTATCTTAAGCAGTGCATTGCTTATCAGAGGTCTCTTTCTCTTCCAAATAAAGTTCACGATTGTTTTCTTATATTTCTTCAAAGAATGTTGTTAGAATCTGGATTGGGACTGCATATACCAGTAGCTCTCTTTAGGTAGTATTGACAGTTCCACAATGTTAACTTTTCCTATCCATGAGCATGATCCAATGTGCCATTCTTGTAAATCTGTCTTGGTTTGTTGTAGTAGTGTTTTGTAGTTTTCTTTATATAGTTCTTTTGTTTCTCTGGATAGATATATTCCAAAATACTTTATCCTTTGGGTGGCTATCATAACCGGTATTGTTTTCCTTGTTTTCTCTTTAGCACTTTCTTCATTAGTATATAGGAATCCAATGATTTCCAGTCGTTTTTTTTTTTTTTTTTTTTTTTTTTGCTGTGTGTTTGGGATTTTCTACATGTCTCCTGCAAATAGGGAGAGTTTTATCTTCCTTTACTTCTTATATTTTGCAAATGAACAAAACAAAAATATTTGAGGTACACAGACAAAACAAAATTATATATTCATTTAAATGCCCTAAGCACATTCTGCAAGCTAGACTCCTGCCCACAGTCACATAGCCTTACTAAGTTCATGGATCTAGATCCTGCAGCTACTCTATCTCTCCATGTCATTATCTCTGCCATTGTCTCTGCCGTAGCCACTCTTCTAGGTAGTGTTTTGTGCTCTACTCATTGATGGTCCTTCTTGATGCTCCTTCTTGATGCTCCTGGAATAAAAGATTATCTACTACTACCCTTTAGTTATACATCTTCTATTTTTTTTAGTTGTGATAACCACAATTAACCCTGCTAACAATTAGTCACAACTGAATCATAAAATCCTATCAGTATCCTCCCACTTCCCCTGCTACCAGATCCATCTAGAGAAGAGGAAAACTATTTATTTGGAATTTTAGCATACCCTTCTCATTCTGAAACTAAGCACACTTATGAAAACTTGTAAGCTAGCCACTTCATGCCTTTATAGCCCCTCATTTTCAATCCAGTGCACTGTGGAAACAAGGCTGTTCCTTGATATAAGAGCCCTTCCATTCTGGTTATAATTATGAGCAACTGCATCTGTAAACAAAAGTCCAGTTAATAAAATTGTTGCAGTTTACACTAACAATTTACACTGTATCAAGTATTTTTATCTTCATTTGGTTGAGCTCTGGCCAGTTAGCAACCCAAGATAGGTCAAATAAGTACTATCTGCAAGTTTGGGAGTTCACACATGCCTCCCTGAACTGCAGACCAGCTAATTGCTTCACTCTCAGTTTTTGCTCCCAGTGACTCAGTCAGTGCTCATGTGCTCAGGAGTTCATATATCTCCCTAAACTTCTACTGGCTAGGGTTTTTTTTTTTTTTTTTTGAGAATTTTGCATCTATATTCATGAAGAATATTGGTCTATAATTTTCTTTTATAGTAGTGTCTTTGACTATTTTTCTTACGTGTTATGCTTACTTCATAAAATATATTCAGGTGTTTTCCATCCTTTTCTATGTTCTGGAATTGTTGTTGTTGTTAAGTGCTGTTGAGTCAGTTTTGACCTAGAGCAACCCTATATAGGGTTTCTAAAGAGTGGCTGATGAGCTTGAACTTCCAACCTTGTGGTACCATACCAGGACTCCAATAGTTTGAGTTAAACTGATGTAAACTCTGCTCTGAATGTTTAGTAGAAATCACCAGTAAAGTCATCTGAACTTGCACTTTTTTTGTTGGGAGTTTTAAAATTATCTCATCATTTTTTTTTTCTTCTTTTTTTATAAGTCTGTTCAAGTTTTCTACTTCATTTGTTATTAGTTTAGGTGGGTCCTTTTTCTTTTCTAAAAAATGATTTCTTTTAGATTTTCAATTTTATTGGAGTACAATTCTTCATGCTGTTGTTAAGTGCTGTCAAGTCAATTCCAACTCATAGTGACCCTGAGTGAGGTTTCTGAAGAGTGAATCATGTGTTTGAAACATCGACCTTGTGGTTCAAACAAACTTGTGATCCAGTGCTTTATTCTACAACACCAACCTTCTTTATAATACTCTATTATTGTCCTTTTTATTTCTATTGGTCCTGTTGTAATATCACCCATATTGTATCTTGTGTGTATTATTTGCATGTTCTCTATTTCCTTTGTTAGATCTGCCAGTTTTATTAATCCATTCAAAGAATCAACTTCTTGTCTTGTTAACTCTTTCTATTGCTTTTATTTTAGTTCCCAAGATGAATACAATTACTTGCTTAGGTTGAGCTATCCTACTACAGTGTAGAATTTCTTCTTTTTTTAAAAAAGCTTTGATTGTGAATTGAGTGATAGTTTACATGGGAGACTATCAGTTTTTCACTTATCCTATCATATTTTGTTCACCTCTCATATTTCAGTTTGTCATACAGTGGTGACTTTTGAGTTGCTATGATTCTGAAAGCTATTCCACAGATATTTTTCATACCACCAGGGTAACCTGTGGCTGACAGGTTTCAGATGACCTTCCAGATGAAGACAAACTAGGAAGAAGGAGTGATGAACTATTTCTGAATATTTAGTCACTAAAAACTTTATGAACAACAGAGAAACACTGTCAGATATTGTGCCAGAAAATGAGCCCACAAGGTTGGAAGACACTCAAAATGCAACTGGGGAAAAGTTGCTATCTCAAAGAAGAGTTGACCATGATGATGCGAATGGAGTAAAGCTCATGGGACTAAAGTCCTTGGGACCTTCATTTGCTGATGGGGCACAACATAAAATGCAAAGAAACATCTGGAAACATCTATTAATAATTGGAACATGGAATGTATGAAGTATGAATCTGTGAAAACTGGAAATTTTAAAACATGAAATGAACCACATAAACATCAATATCTTAGACATTACTGAGCTGAAATGGGCTGGTATTGGTTTACTACGATGGGAATGACAAATTGAAGAAGAATGGTGTTGCATTCCTCGTCAAAAAGAACATATCCAGATCAGTCATGAGGTACAACACTGTCTGTGATAGGATAATATCCATGTGCCTACACCAGTTAATACCACTATTATTCAAATTTAGGCACCAACCACTAAAGCAAGTGAGGATGAAATAGAAGAATTCTACCAATTTCTTCGATCTGAAATTGATCAAACATGTAATGAAGAGGTATTGATCATTACCGGTGATTGGAATGCAAAGGTTGGGAATAAAGAGGAAGGATCAGTAGTTGGAAAATACAACCTTGGTGATAGAAATGATGCTGGAGATCACATGATAGAATTTTGAAAAACCAATGACTTGTTCATTTAAAATACCTTCTTTAGAAAGCATAAGAGACAATTATATACATGGACCTCACAGATGGAATACAGAGAAATCAAACTGACTACGTGTGTGGAAAGAGAAGATGGAAAAGCTCCATATCATCAACCAAAACAAGGCCAGGGGCAGATTGAGGAACAGATCATCAATTGTTCATAAGCAAATTCAGACTGAAGCTGAACAAATTGAAAACAAGTCCACAAGAGCCAAAATATGATCTGGAATACATCCTACCTGAATTTAGAGATCATTTGAAGAACAGATTTGACACATTAAACACTAAAGACAGAAGCCCTGAAAAGTTGTGGGATGACATTAAGATCATCATACAGGAAGAAAACAAAAAGTTATTAAGAAGACAAGAAAAAAGGAAAAGATCAAAATGGATGTTAGAAGAGACACTGAAACTTGTTCTTCAGAGTAGAGATGCTAAAGCAAATGGAAGAAATGAGGAGTACAAGAGCTGAACAGAAAATTTCAAAGGTCTGCTCAAGAAGACAAAGTCAAATATTACAATGTAATGTGCAAAGAGCTGGAGTCAGAAAACCAAAAGGAAAGAACACGCTCAGCATTTCTGAAGCTGGGGGAATGGAAGAAAAAAAATGCAAGCCTCAAATTTATTATTGAAGGATTCTCTGGGCAAATTATTGAACGATGCAGAAAGCATCAAAAGAAAATGTAAGGAATACACAGTCACTGTACCAAAAGGAAATGGTTGATGTTCAATCATTTCAAGAGGTAGCATATGATCAAGAGCCAATGATATTGAAGGATGAAGTTCAAGGTGCATTAAAGGAATTGGCAAAGAACAAAGTGCCAGGAATTGATGGAATAAAAATTGATCTTTCAAGAAAGGGAGGTGGTACTGGAGGCACTCACTCAACTATGCCAAGAAATTTGGAAGACAACTATTTGGCCAAATGATTGGAAAAGATCCATATTTCTGCCCACTCCAAGGAGAGGTGGCCCAATGGAATGTGGAAATCATCGGACAATACCCATGCAAGTAAAGTTTTACTAAAAGTAATACAGAAATGGTTATAAGTATACATTGACAGAGAACTTCCAGAAAAGTTGTGGGATGACATTAAGGATTGTGGATTTCAGAAGAGGCTGTGGAACAAGGGATATCATTGCTGATGTCTGATGGGTCTTGGCTGAAAGCAGAGAATATCAGAAAATGTTTATCTGTGTTTTATTGACTACACAAAAGCTTTCGATTGTGTGGAACATGACAAGCTATGGACAATATTGTGAAGTATGAGTATTCAAAAACATTCTTATCAACGGAGAAAAGATTGAAGTTGTCAAGGACTTCATTCTTCTTGGATCAACTATCAACACTAACACAAGCAGCAGTCAAGAAATAATAAGACGTATTGCATTAGGCAAATCTGCTGCACAAGACCTTTTTAAAGTATTGAAGAGCAAAGATGTAGGCTTGAGGACTAAGGTGTGCCTGACCCAAGCCATGGTATTTTCAATCACTTCATATGCATGTGAAAACTGGACAGTGAATAAGGAAGACTGTAGAAGAATTGATGCTTTTGAGTTATGGTGTTGGAGAAGAATATTGAAAGTGCTATGGGCTGCCAAAAGAACCAACAGATCTATGTTGGAAGAAGTGAAGTCAGAGTGTTCCTTGGAGGCCAGGATGGCCAAACTTCATTTCTCATACTTTGGACATATTATCAGGAGGTACCAGTTGCTTGAGAAATATATCATGTTTGGTAGGATAGAGGGTCAGAGAAAAAAAGGAAGACCCTTAGAGAGATGCGTTGGCAAAGTGGCAGCATCAATGGGCTCAAGTGCGGCAATGATAGTGAGGTTGGTCCAGGATTAGGTTGTGTTTCATTCTGCTGTGCATAATGTCTCTATGAGTCAGTACTGACTTGATGGCACTTAACAACAACATGCTATTTAACTTTTCTACAACCCAGTTTTTAAATAGTACCACAGTAAGTCTGTGGCAAGCCTTATGTAAATATAAGACATTATTATTGTTATTGTTTCCTAGTAAAAACTCAAAATATTGTTAAATCCTTAATGTGATTCACTGGTTTTAGGAAAAAAAAGATCGGCTCATAGAGGATCTCTTTGGGATAAATAGTTTTTCTGGGAAAGCAGGTGCTAATGACTAGATTGATATTCTTGTATCATAACCTTGTCTATATGTCTATATATAGTAACTTTAATGAATTACTTCTGGTCATCCAAACTCATATTAGAGTAAATATCTCAGGTTAATATTATGTATCATTACTCAGAGTAATTAGAGGAACAGAGGCATCATCATGCCCCTTGATGGACAATTGGAATTTAAGGTGGACATCTTCCCTTCTTTGTTTATTCATTTTCTTTCCAATATGAACTATTCAGGAAATACTTAAACAGAAATAAAATATCAGAATTTATTTAAACCTTTGCATTGGTTTATTTCATATTCAACTTAAGATACTTCATAAATAGAGAATAAGTATTCAGAATGCTTCATCTTTAGGGAAACTGAAAACATTAAGTGTGAATGGTATCTAATTAGGTGTAAAGAAAACATTAAAAGATATGTAACAGTAGAAATAAGAAATATATTACTAGATCCCTGTAATTGTAAAAACACTGACAATTGAGAAAAAGGAAAATTGGCAATGTACATATAAAAGTACTTTTTTCTTATTAAAAGTAATAGTCCAGGCTGTTTGACCCTCCCAACTAAAACAATTAAAATGTTTGATAACATGTTTTCAAATATTGTAAATGTGTAGAAATTTCTGAAAACAATAATGAATAATGAAGAATACTATAGGAATTTCTAGTAAGATAAAGTCACATACTATACTCATGTCCCATTTCTTAAATTATTTCTATACAGAAAATACTCTGGAAAATTAGGTTGCTTTTTGTTTTTCTTTTTAAATATTTTCCACTTATGTAGGGCGAAGAAGTTTAGCTTGAAGTTTCTCAAAAATATATATTTCTAGTGTTTCCCATTGATCTCATTCTTACAGAGATTCATATCTAATTTCTGCAGCAAGTGGCCTAGGCCTTGGTAATTTTTAAGTTCTCTAATGCTTCTAACGTCCTGCCAAGGTTGAACAATGCTACTGTAGAGCAGCATTTTTTGCCTCTTTATAAATTGTCACTTTCTCAGCTGACTCAGGTTGGTTTCCTGAACCAAACTTCTTTTTGTCTGTCTTATTTCTTATCTTTTGATGTATATCAATTTCACAGACTTATCTGTTAACTTTCAGCTGATGACACCCAAATCAAGACAGCCAGTTTTGTCCTGTCTTCTGAGATCTTGAACTGTGTATCACTGTAAAAATCAATTGGACAGTTCCATTTGAATGTCTTGTGATCATTTCAAATTCCCCATGAAATATTCCAGTGGCATTAGAAGTCACATATGTTTGAAATAATGTAATCATCTTTGAATTGGAATCCTCTTCAAACTTACTTTCTGTCTATGTACAGGCTCTTGTCTATTTTTTGCATTATAACAGAATTTTTCATAATTTCTTCCTATCTTGAGTTTATCAGTTAAATTCTGGCTCTCACTATTCTGACATGGCTATTACTTGGAACTGATTTATGGCCTTCTCATACCTGGCCCACTGGTGCTATAGGATAAGCATTGGACTGCTAACCATGAAGTTGGCAGTTCAAATCCACTAGCTGCTCCTGATAAACCCTACACAGGGTCATTATAGGGATAGTACTGTCTCCACAGGACTTAACAACAACAATCTCCACTTTATCCTGTTTAAATGTGGCAGGTGACTTTTTTTCTAAGCTTTAGTTTCATTTCATCACCTACCTTTTGTTGTTTCCTATCAAAAGTCAGCAAAGTCTGCCCCAAGTGTTTCCATCTAACATTATTTATTACCATTTACTCTTTTGTGATCTAGTGGTTTTAGGAAAATACGTAAGTTGGTCACTCATGCTCTATAGCAGCTTTAATTTAACGAATTCAATATTTCCCAGTATTGAGGTTTCCTACTCAGGTCTGCAGAGTCCTGGTGTGGTGCCGTGGGCTAATGTGTCAGACTGCAAAGTTGTTTGAACTTCAAAGTCAGTGGTTCAAGCTCACCAGCTGCTTCTTGGAAACCAACCCTATACAGGGTAGCTATGGATTGATATTGACTCAACAGCACTTAACAACAACAACAACTCAGGTCTGCAGTTCAAATTCACTAGCCGCTCCTTAAAAACCCTATATGGGGTGACTATGAGTAGGAACTGACTCAATGGCAGTTGACAACAACTCATGTCATTGGAAATGGCTTTTGGCTATCAGTATATGTAGGCACATTAGAAAAAAAAGTTCATATTATGCATTTAAATTCAATCTAAACTAAACTAAAAATAAAGATGCATCAAATTCATGATTTGAGAGCTTTATTTCTTAAGCTGGACCTAAATATAAATGTTTACGAGTTTCAATTTAAGGACAATGTTAAGTAAGTAAGGAATGAATTGTGTATTTTTTAAAAATGTATGTAAAAAATAAAAAAATATTTCTGTGAGTTGTATGAAATATTTAAAACCTCCAATGACAAAGTTTAGATTTATAATAATACTGATAATAAAAGATAATAATAATGAAAGCTAAAAAAATCAAAGTAAAGATTCTAGTTAAATCAGACAGACTTAAGAATGAATCATTGGAATGGAACCTGTTGTAAGTTGGTGACTACCTGTATGTATATGAATAGCTGAAGCTGTTAAAGAGAGTGATTTATATTGTTTTTAGCCTCCTGGAATGAGAAGATGGACAAATTCTACTTATTCATTCAAGCAAAATTAAAGTTCAAAATTCTCTATAAGAATGCCAAGTTTGTTGAAAAGGTGTTAAAGGAGGAAAAAGAAAACAAAAACCTTTGATTTTGACAAGAACACTGGTAACTTTATATGTGAAAGTAAGGATTTATTGAATGAGGAGAGTGGAAACTGAAGTTGTGGCAGCTCCAGATATGGGCTGTGCTTTTGAATGCTAAAGGATTAAAGAACTCTGGGACAGGTATTAAAGGGGAGGAACCAGGTGAGCTCACAGGCAGCCCTCATCTGCATCAGCCAAACAGCTTCCACCTAAAAGTTGGGAAATTGCAGGTTAAGAGGAAAACAAAAAGCAGCAGTCCTACCATCCCTTCTGTTTTCTGATGCTATTACTGCTTTCTTCTCTTTTACTGATACCATGCTGTTATCTGTATTCTTGGAATCTGGGGTTCAGGGTTAGTTTATGGTGGACAGGAGTGTGATCACAGACATGGGAGGCAAGAAAACATGTTGTAAGCAATTGTTGCTTCTCTGGGCCCTTTTTAAAATACTTGATGAACCAGTCTTGGAGTATTTTGGTGATGAAGTTTAAAGTGCTAATTATAGTATTCATCATCCTCCCACTCTATTTATCTAGGATTTTCCCAACATTAAATCATAAGATGTTTATTCTATTATTTATTTTTTTTTCTGCTCCTGTACTTTATCCCTCAGGGATTCCCTGTGCTCCCACATCCCCTCATGAATGAGCCCAACTGTGTGTTAGTCTGGTAATCATAGCAACTTTGAGGCATCCTTCCCTCTCTCCCTGGAATTAAGTCAGTCAAATATGAATCCTTTTTTTTTTTTTTTTTTTATGTATAGTTTTCAGTGGTTTCTTTAAAAATTACTAGTGCTTTAATTCTTTATCAAACAAGAAGAGGAAATTTAAGTGAAATTAAGGTGTGTATGAGAGAGTGAGAGCTAGTAATAATTAGAACAGGTTCTAGTTTCAGGTCTGTCTTTAATATAATCTGGCATTGGGCAATTATGGTTCGCCATCAGCAACCTAAGACAGTTGGCTGGAGACATTTCTAGTTCCCTTCCAGTTCAATAAAAGTGAGATATGGGTTTCTTTTAAGTGTTATTATGTAGAATGACAGTATTTTCTTCAACCTTCTATAAATCCTCATCTTTTTTTGTTTTCTTTCAAGATTTTTATTGTGAACTGAATGAAGGTTTACAGAGTAGCTCACCAGTTTTGTATTTAACAAATAATACAGTTTGTTCCATCTCAGTGATGCAATCAACTCCATGTAATAATAGTTATTCCATTTCCCCCTTGTGGTTCTTATTTCCATTCCATCCTCCTTCCCAACCCTTGTGAACTTTGTCCTTAGGTAAATGTTTCCCTTTTGAGTGGAATGATTGGCCATTCCATGGTGAACATACCTTGCTAGTGTTGTTGTCTCCACTATATACCTATCTACTGCTTGGATGAAAATTGGGCCATGAGGGTGCGTTCCATTCCAGACCTGAAGTGTGGCTGAGGCCATAATCTTGGGTACCTCCAGTCTCTTTCTAACCAGTAACATGGTCATTTTTAAAATTTTATTTATTTATTTATTTTTAATTTAAGGTTTTTATTGTGGATTGAGTGAAAGTTTACAGGGC
>NW_006408803.1:1424111-1425891 GCF_000296735.1 Chrysochloris asiatica
AGATGGTGGCTCCTGGAGCAGCCGAGCATCCTGGACTAGAAAGCAATAGATTTCTTGCTTCTGCCACAAATTCCCCCAGCTGTGAGACTTCCAACCTTCTAAATATTCCTTTATATGTGGTTCAGAGTTCTGGGATCAGCACCTGAGCCTGCTTGGTTGGGTATTCTGTGTTGTTGTTGTTGGAGCTCCTTACTGCACTTCTACCCGATCTGCCATCTTGTTTGTTCTCAACATGGTCATCTTTATCATTTAAAATTTTGTTCCACAATTCTCCCATTGGCAGATTGGGTAGAAGTACAGTGAGGCGCTCCTTCAGCAACAACACAGAATATCAGACCAAGCAGACTCAGAGGAAGGTGCTAAAACTCTAACCACATATAAAGGAATATTTAGAAGCTTGGAAGGCTTTTAGCTAGTGAAATTTGTAGCAGAATCAAGAAATCCATTACTTTCTAATTCAAGAAGCTCAGCTGCTCACAGAGCCGCAATCTTAGGAGATACCAAGCTGGGGAAAGATCAGAACAGCCACGATCACCTGACAGAACTGCAGAGATACAGGTGTAGACACTCATATTTTGGTATCTGTTCATTGGTCTCTCGCTTTCTGCACACCTCCATTCTGGTAATTAGAGGGTATGCCTGAGTGAATGGATCCCCCACCTCCACCCCCACCCCTGGAGGGCTTCACTATGCATGCACACAATCTCCTGGAAATTTAAAGTGACAGTTTCTACTAAAAACCAAATATCCATCCCTCATCTGTCACTTTGTTGTACTGGGGTGGCTTGTGAGTTGCTGTGATTCAGAAAACTATGCCACAGGTATTTTAAATACCAGCAGGGTCACCCATGGTGGAAAGGTTTCAGATGAGCTTCCAGACAAAGACAGACTAGGAAGAAAGAGTGACGAACTACTTCTGAATATTTAGTCACTGAAAACCTTATGAATAGCAGAGAAACACTGTCAGATATAGTGCCAGAAAATGAGCCTCTCAGATTGGAAGTCACTCAAAATGTGACTGGGGAAGAGCTGCCTCCTCAAAATAGAGTTGACTGTGATGACGTGAATAGAGTAAAGCCCATGGGAGAAAACCCAGCAGGACCTTTATTTGCTGATGGGGCACAACTCAAAATGAAGAGAAACAGCTGGAAACATCCACTGAAAGTCAGAACATGGAATGCACGAAGTATGAATCTGGGAAAATTGGAAGATGTCAAAAATGATATGGAACACATAAACATGAATATCTTAGGCATTAGTGAGCTGAAATGGACTGGTATTGGTCATTTTGAATCTGATGACCACATGGTTTACTATGCCAGGAATGACAAATTGAAGAGGAATGGTGTTGCAATCATTGTCAAAAAGACCATATCCAGATGAGTCATGAGGTAAAACACTGTCTGTGATAGGATAATATCCATGCGCCTACAGAGAAGACCATTTTATAACACTATTATTCAAATTTATGCATCAACCACTATAGCCAATGAGGATGAAATAGAAGAATTCTACCAACTTCTTCAATCTGAAATTGATCAAACATGCAATCAAGATGTATTGATCATTACTGGTGACTGGAATGCAAAGTAGGGGAGCAAAGAGGAAGGAAAATATGGCTTGGTGATAGAAATGATGCTGCAGAATGCATGATAGAATTCTGCAAAACCATTGATTTGTTCATTTCAAATACCTTCTTTAGACAGCATAAGAGACGATGATACACATGGACCTTACCCAATGAAATACATAGAAATCAAATTGCCTACATCTGTGGAAA
>NW_006408803.1:1426676-1445060 GCF_000296735.1 Chrysochloris asiatica
CCAAGAAATTTGGAAGACAACTATCTGGCTTACTGATTGGAAGAGACCCATATTTGTGCCCATTCTAAAGAGAGGTGACCCAGTGGAATGCAGAAATCATCAGACAATCTCTTTGAAATCCCATGTGAGTAAAATTTTGCTAAAAGTAATACAGAAATGGCTACAATCATACATTGACAGAGAACTTCCAGAGGCTCAAGCTAGATTCAGAATAGAATGTGGAACAAGAGATATCATTGCTGATGTCCAATGGGTCTTGGCTGAGAGTGGAGAATATCAGAAAGATGTTTACATGTGCTTTATTGACTATGTAAAAACATGATTGTGTGGATCATGACAAGCTATGGACAACATTGCTAAGTATGAGTATTCCAGAACACTTAATTGTGCTCATGAGTAATCTGTACATGGCAAGAAGCAGTTTTTCAACCAGAACATGGAAACACTGAATGGTTTAAAATGAAAAAAGGTGTGCGACAAGGTTGTATTCTTTCACCATACTTATTCAACCTGTATGCTGAACAAATAATCCGAGAAGCTGGGTTCTATGAAGAAAAATGTGGCATCAAGATTAAAGGAAGACTCATTAACAATCTGCGATGTGCAGATCTTTGCTTCCTGAAATTCAAGAGGACTTAAAACATTTACTGATGAAGATCAAAGAGTACAGCCTTCAGTATGGATTACATCTCAATATAAAGAAAACAACAATCCTCACCACTGGACCAATAAACAACATTCTTATCAACAGAGAAAAGATTGAAGTTGTCAAGGAGTTCATTCTTGGCTCAACTATCAACACTCATGGAATCAGCAGTCAAGACCTTTTTAAAGTGTTGAAGACCAAAGATATCAGCTTGACGACTAAGTTGCACCATACCCAAGCCATGGTATTTTCAATAACCTCATATGCATGTGAAGGCTGGACAGTGAAATAGGAAGACTTTAGAAGAATTGATGCTTTTGAGTTATGATGTTGGAGGAGAATATTGAAATTACCATGGGTTGCCAAAGAACCAATAGTTCTGTGTTGGAAGAAGTGCAGCCAGACTCCTCCCTGCAGGCCAATATGGCCAAACTTCATCTCTCATAATTTGGACATATTGTCAGGTGGGACCAGTCAGTGGAGAAGGATCTCTTATTTGGTAAGGTGGAGGGTCATCGAAAAAGAGGAAGACTGCCAGTGAGATAGATTGGTCAAGTGGCAGCATCGATTGACTGAAGCATGGCTACAGTAGTGAGGTTGGCCCAGGATCTGGCAGTGTTTTTTTCTGCTGTGCATAAGGTCACTATGAGTTGGTACTGACTCGATGGCACCTAACAACAACAACATCTACCTTCTACCTTCCATTCAGAGGAGTTGGTAGTGGTATTCCTGACCATCTAGTTCTTTTGGTCTCACAGTTGTGGAAACTGATGCTCATGTGTTACAATGGACTAATTGTTCCATGCATCTTCAGTTTTCATCACACTTCTTTATCGCACACGTAGAGAGGCCAATAGTTGTATCTTAGATACCTGCTCATGAATTTTTAAGATCCCAGTTGTTACTATACCAAAGTTGGATGATGTTTTGTTGTGGACTATGTTATGCCAGTTGATCATGTTGTTCCCTGAAGCTATGGTCCTGAGCCCCCATGTTCAACAACTCATTGCCTCAAGGTGCTTGGTAATGTTTAAGAAGTTTTCATCATTTTATCCTCTTTACGTTCCATTACATGCATAAGTTTTGTTTACAGAAAAGGTAAATACCCATGTGCAATATCCTCTGTTGAACATTTGCATGTTTGTAGGTGTACACCAAATCTCCCTCCTACACTTGTTCAACCTGTGTATGTGTCCATGTATCTATCCACAGAACACTGTTGTTCCAAGATTGTGTAATAATGGTATTTACATCTAATCTCTTTAAGCCTTCCATTCCACCATGTCTTGACCTGTTTTCATCATTCTTCTGCCAACTTCCATGTGATTGTATGTTGTTTTCCCTGTCACTTAAATTAACACATTTCTATTCTCTAGCCATGAATTACTTTCCTTTCTCTCCCACCCCTGATAACCATCAAAGAATGTTTCCTTTAATATGAAAACCTTTTCTTGAATTTTTACAATAGTGGTCTTATACAACATTTGACCTTTTTTTTGTTAACTAATTTTATTCAACATAATGTCCTGCAGGTTCATCCATGTTATGAAGTATTTCTGATTCATCAATATTCTTCAGCATTGCATAGTATTCTATTGCATGTACATACCAAAGTTTGTTTATCTATTCTACTTTGATGGACATTTATGTTGTCTCCATCATTTTGCTATTGTGAATAGTACTGTGATGAACATAGGAGTGCATATATTTACTTGTGTAATATTATTACTAATATCTTGGGGATATATACCAAGGTCATATGGTATTTCCAGTTCCAACTTTTTGAGAAAGTGCTATACCATTTTCTACAGTTGTTGCACCATTTTACAGTCCCACCATCATAGGAGGGTCCCAGTCTTTCCACATCTTTGCTATCATTTGTTGTTTTCTATTTTTCTGAACTTTGTTATTAATGGTAGGGTAAGATGACATCTGATCCTTGTTTTGATTTGCATCTCTATAATGACTAATGATCATAGATATTTCTTCATGTATTTGTTGACAACCTGAATGTCTTTGGTAAAATGTCTATTCATGTTCTCTGTGCATTTTTTAAATTGTATTATATGTCTTTTTCTAGCAGAGATGGTATAATTTTCTATAAATTTTAGAGATTAACACCTTATATGGTATCATTGAAAACAATTTTTTTCCCCAATCTGTGAGATGTCTTTTTCTTCTTTAGCTGGAATCTTTTACTGCACATAAGTGTCTAATTTTTAGGATGCACCAGCCATCTATTTTGTCTTCTGCTGATTCTGTTTTTATTTATGATTGATAGTGTATTTGTGCCATGTATCAGAGATACTGTTTGTTCCTATTTTTTGATTGATAATGTTTGTAGATCCAGTTGTCAAGATTTTCATTTTAGTTGGATCCATACCAATAACCATGGAAGCAACAGTCAAGAAATCAAATAGCATATTGTATTGGGCAAACATGCTGCAAAATATCTCCTTAAAGTGTTAAATAGCAAAGATGTCACTTTGAGTACTAAGGAGCACCTATATTATCAATCACTTCATATATATTTTCTGTCACTTCATATGTTTGCTAAAACTGGACGTGATGAAGAATTGACACATTTGTATTATGTACTTGGTGAAGAATATTCTTCTGCTAGAAGAATGAAGAAATCTGTGTTGAAAGAAACACAGCTAGAATATTCCTTAGAAGAAAGGATGGTGAGACTTTGTCTGATGTACTTTGATCATGTGATCAGGAGGGACCAATCAGTTCAGAAGGGCTTCATGCTTGGCAAACTAGATGGTCAACAAATAAGAATGCCCTCAACAAGATGATTTGACACAGTGATTATAATAATGGGCTCAAACATAACAATGATTGTGAGAATGGAGTGATGTTTTGTTCTGTTGTCCAAAAAGTTGCCATAAGTCATAACTGATGATGGCACCTATTGTAGTGCTGTGGGTTAATGCACTGGACTTCAAAGTCAGTTTGAACTATTTCTCAAAAACCCTACACATGCAGGGAAAACGTAATAGACTATAGGGTAACTACAAAGAAAATTAATACTTCATAACTTACCATGAAAATGAAGATCCAAGTAGAACAAGGAAACATTAAAACTAAGAAGAAACTGACAAAATTAGCACAAAAAACATGAACTCAGCACAAGAAGGTATGCAAAACAAAGGAACCAACAGCACCACAAAAGTTAACATATTGACAGAAATTAATCCATACTTATTGATAATTACACTGAATGTCAATGGATTAAACGCACCAATGAAGAGACAGAGAGTGGCAGAATGAATAAGAAAACAAGACCCTTCAATATGCTGTCTGCAACAGACACACTTTACACACAAACACAAAAACAGACTAAAAGTTAAAGGATGGAAAAAAATATACCAGGTTACATGCAATAAAAAACAAGCAGGAGTGGCAATACTAATCTCTGATAAAACAACCTTTAAGGCAAAAACCAGCATAAAAGATCAAGAAAGACACTATCTCATGATTAAAGGATCAATTGAGCAAAATGGCATAACCATAATTAACATCTATGCTCCCAATGGAAGAACACCAAGAGATATAAAGCAAACCCTACTAGAATTGAAGAAAGAAATAGATAAATCTACAAGTATAGTAGGAGATTTTCATAAGCCACTTTTGAAAAGGGACAGAACAACCAGAAAGAAACTAGAAAACCCTATACAGGGTCGCTATGGGTCAGAACTGACTTGATGGCACTTAACATCACTACCATCAACAATGAAATGAGAGGGGGGATGGGGATATTTTAATTAAGTATGACTGCAAGAATACAATTGTTCAAGCAAGAAATTCAGAACCAAAAGCTGATGTTAATACCAAAAGCATTTAATCTTATTTACTAACACAATTCTAGATGGAAATAAAAAACTGATATAGACACAAATACTAGTCTTTAGGAGTCCTGGTGTGGCGCTGTGGGTTAATGCATCAGACTGCAAAATTGTTTGAACTGAAAGTTCAGTGGTTCAAGCTCACCAGCTGCTCCTCAGAAACCTTATACAGGGTCACTATAGGTCGGAACTGACTCAATGGCACTTAACAACAACAACAAAACCAGTCTTTAAAAGGTAAAATTATAAAATAACGTTTAATATGATGTGAATTACTTTTCAGTGTCATACTAACTATAAATTTTATTTGTGGGCTTTCATTTCATGTTCATTCTTGGGAATTAATCCAAAATTAAAAATAAGCATTCATCTCGTATCTGCTTATAGTTTTATAGCAGAGGACAACAGAGGATGTAGTTGTGGTCTTTAAAGAATATAAACCAAAATAAAAACCAGTTGTGGTTAAGTTATTTCTTATTCAAGGCAACCTCATGTGTATCAGAGTAAACCTTTCATTCATAGTGTTTTCAATGGCTGATTTTTTTGGAAGCAGACCAACAGGACTTTCTTCTGAAATGCCTCTGGGTAGATTTGAAGTTTCAATCTTTCAGTTAATAGTCAAGCATGTTAACCATCTGTGCCACCCAGGAACTCCTTGGACAGTGTTGTCTTTTGTATTTTCTGTATCTCACAAGTCGTATACATTAACCATCATTTCCCTCCACTTGTATATTCCCAAAATATACTTCTTTAGTCAAAACATAGTCGTCTTATCTTAGGTTCATCTAGTTAGCTAAACCATTATGTTATTCTAAGAAGATTCATCCCCATTTAAGCATTAAACTTACTCCTGGATTGAATAGTAAGGCATTGGTAAACCTTATTTCTTTTAAATCTCATATACTGTTTTTATTAAACATTGAATTTGATATCAACCACATCAATGAAATTGTAATGCTGTAATATAGTGGAAAATATCCAATCAGTGTGCGTAGAAGCAAAAGTAACAAATCAAATACCATATTAGATTAAGCAAATCTGCTGCAAAAGATCACTTTAAAGTTCCATAATTCAAAGATGACATTTTGGTGACTAAAGTATGTCTTATCCTTTTAGTCACCTCATAGCATGTGAAAGTTGGACAATGAAGAACAAGAACAAAATAAAAGATGCATTTGAATGTAGTGTTGACAATGATCAATTATTCTATAGACTGCTAAAAGAACAAATAAATCAGTCTTAGAAGAAATACAGTCAGAACATCCCTTAGAAGTGAGGATGATGAGTCTTCATCTTGCTTACTTTGCATACATTATCAGGAAAGACCAATCAATAGCAAAGGACACCATGTTTGGTAAAACAGAAAGTCAACAGAAACAGGAGTGACTGTCAATGAGATGATTGACATAGTAGACAAAACAATAGGCTCAAACAACAAAGGTTATGTAGAGGAGTAGAAGAAAGCATTATTTCATTATGTTTGACAAAGTGTCTTCATAAGTCAGAATTGACTTGACTGCAACTAACAGCAAGAGTCTTATATGGTGAATTCTGTAGTACATTATTGTTAGAAAACTTTTAATACATAAATTATTGATACGATTGTATATCTTCATCTACATATGTAGTTCATTGAACATTGTTAAATTTTATCTATACTTCAGCACACAGATACAAACACACCCCAGAAGCAAACAACTCCCTACCATGGAGGTGATAACTATATCTTAACTGATTAACTACTGAGAATCCTGGCCAAGCCAAGTTGACACAAAACCTTAACTTATTACAGAAGGGGAGTGTCACTGGAGCTGTGGACTGCCTACAGAATACTCATAAAATGGATGTTCTGACAAAGCTCATTGTCTCTTACCCTGCATTCTTCTTGTCTCCTGACCTCCTGTGCTTAGTACATAAGCCTGTAGAAGTCTGTAGCCTGATGCTTGACCTTCAGATTTTGGATTCACTAGTCCCTGCAAAGGAGCTCTGGTAGCATAGTGGTTACAAGTCGGGCTGCAAAGCTCAAGGTCAGCAGTTTGAAACTACCAGCCATTCCACTGGAGAAAGATGAGGCTTTCCTCTCCTGGAAAGATTTATAGCCTCGGAAACCCTATAAAGGGTTGCTATGAGTTGGAATTGACTCTACGGCACACTACTACTACTACCACCACCAGTCCCTGCAATCCCATAAATCAGCAGAAGTATTCAGTTTATTGCCTTACCTATGGATTTTGGATTTTGTCAACTCTCACAATTACCTGAGCCATTTCTTTGAAGTAAATTCCTCTATATTTACATGCATTTATACATATCTCACTGGTTTTACATTTCTACAGAACCCAAACTAAGACACTGCACACAGAGGAGAGGGTTTTTACTACTAAATGAAGATAATTGTAATATAAATCATTTATTGAGAAATTACTTTGTACCAGACATTGAACAAGACTTTACATAAATTAACTCATTGTATTATCAAAATTTTATGAGAAAATACCAATACAGATGATAAAATTTGCATATGGAAAGGGTACTATTTAGGTTAGCTCAGAGAATCAAGGGCTTATTATAGGAATTAGTCCTTACTCAATTAGGGGAGTTTCTCAAGTCGTCTACATAAGGCTGTTGCATCCATATCTGAAGTTAGGCATGAGGTCAGCAGGGTCAGCATTCAGGAATGTAAGATGAATATAAAGTTGGGAGAGTGTTGGAAAACTGGAACCTGAGTCTACCTGTTACCAACTCCAGCCCTGATCATAACAGTGGCTTACAAGAGAAGCTGGTCCACATTACTTCTGTTGCCAAAACTTATGCAAATTTTTACCATAGGCAACCCTAACCTGGAGAGAGTTCAGAGACAGAAGTTCTGTGAAATATAGTTCTAATTTAGCTAAGTTGACATAGTACACAAATACCACAGTTTACTTTTTGTCAATTTGGAACCCCTACACACTTACATAATCCTGCTTAACATCTATACAAAGACAATAATAACAACACCAAGCTTCCAGCAAACATGGAGACTATGTCCCAGATACAACCATAAACATACCCTTCTCCCCAAAGAAAATTCAAAATCCCTTTATCCATTTTATAGTGATATTCATTCTGACATAGCTGAATTGCACTTCACATTTGATGTTCTGTATTTTAAACAGTGGAGTCCTGGTGTGGTGCTGTGGGTTAATGTGAAAGAGTGAAAAATCGGTTCAAATCGCAAGGTTGTCTGTTCAAACTCACCAGCCCACTGCTTGGAAACCCTATACAGGGTCTCTATG
The DNA here is from genome assembly GCF_000296735.1 of Chrysochloris asiatica. Classification (NCBI taxonomy): domain Eukaryota; kingdom Metazoa; phylum Chordata; class Mammalia; order Afrosoricida; family Chrysochloridae; genus Chrysochloris; species Chrysochloris asiatica. The sequence continues at coordinate 1,434,452 of NW_006408803.1, forward strand.
GTTGGACCGACTTGGGGGCACTTAACAAAAACAATTTTAAACAGTAAAACCTGCACAAACCAGAACCTGAGTAGGGCAGCAATTTGTCAGAGAAGGAAAATGGAAATTGTTAAGTGTTAAGTACTGTGGAGTTGATTCCGATTGATAGTGACCCTGCACAGGGTTTCCGAGGCTGTAAACCTTTCTCCGGGGGAACCGCTAGTAGTTTTGAACTGCTGACCTTAAGGTTAGCAGTCCAATTCATAACCACTACTCTATCCCATTAATACAGAGCTATAGAAAAGTTCTGATGTGGCACCGTAAAGTAAGCACTCCACCTCAAGGCCGGTTTGAACAACATGCTGTGTAGTTCAAACTCACCAGCCACTCCTTGGAAACCCTAACAGCTCGGACTTGACAGCCCTTATCAACAACTTCATAGAAAAATGGTAAGATTCCATGTCAGTCCATGGTACTTTCAATATTTTTCTCAAGCACAATGATTGAAATGCATCAATTCTTCTTTGCTCTTGCTTATGCAGTATCAAATTCTCATATGCACATGAGGTGATTTAAAATACTATGGCTTGGATAAGGTACACCTTAGTTCTCAAAGTGATATATATATTTACTCTTTAACACTTTAAAAAAGTCTTGTGCAGCAGATTTTTTTTTTTTACTAGCCATATTTTATTTTATTAAAAAATTAAAAAAAAAATGTTTTTGTTGTGAATTGAGAGAAGCTTTGCAAGGAAGATCATCAGTTTTATAATCAACAAAGCATTGCAATGATTACAATCTCTTCCATGTACCACCAGTCAATGGAATTCACCTCAATCCCCTTTCTTCCTATATATATATTTATATACACATACCACACTGAAAATACATATTCAATGAAATGTCCAAAGGACTTATTTTGAAAGCCAGTCTCCTGCCCACAGGTACACTGCCTTTTGTCCATGGGCCTTTCGTCCTCAACTGCTCTACTTCTCTATGACAGCGCCTCTGCTACCATCTCTGTTGTCACTGTTTTTCTGGTTAGGATCCTATATTCCATTCATACTCTTCTTTCTTTATGGTTCTAGGGTCCTTTGTTCCTGAAAGTACAGGATTACTGCTCCTTTTTGTCACACCACTTCTACATTTATGGTTGTGACAATTACCATTAGTCCTAATAGCAATTACTCACAATTGAATCACAAAATCCTGTTCCCATAATCCCCCATGCCTTTTCACCAGACCCATCTGGATGAGAGGGAAACTATTAGGTGGAAATTCTATTTACTTCCCTGGTTCTGGCACTAAGCACCCTCATGAAATCTTAACAACTGAGAAAAGACTGAAGTTGTCAAGGATTTCATTCTTCTCAGATCAACTATCAACACTCATGGAAGCAGCAGTCAAGAAATCAAACAAAATATTGCTTTAGGCAAATCTGCTGCACAAGACCTTTTTAAAGTGTTGAAGAGCAAAGATGTCAGCTTAAAGACTAAGGTGCACCTGACCCAAGCCATGGTATTTTTAATAACCTTGTAATCATGTGAAAGCTGGACAGTGAATAAGGAAGACTGTAGAAGAATTGATGCTTTTGAATAATGGTGCTGGAAAAGAATATTGAAAGTGACATGGGCTGCCAAAAGAACCAACAGATCTGTGTTGGAAAAAGTGCAGCCAGAGTGCTCCTTGGAGGCCAGGATGGCCAAACTTCATCTCTCATACTTTGTACATATTGTCAGGAGGGACCATTTGCTGGAGAAGGATATCATGTTTGGTACGGTGGAGAGTCAGAGAAAAAGATGAAGACCCCTAGCGAGATGGATTGGCAAAGTGGCAGCATCAATGGGCTCATGCATGGCAATGATAGTGAGGTTGGCGCACGATTGGGCAGTGTTTCGTTCTGCTGTGCATAGACTCTATGAGTCAGTACCAACTCGATGGCACCTAACAACAACAACAACAACATCCCACTTAAATGTCTATATTACAATAGGAGGCAGGGGAAAACAATATCCACAAAACAGTCAAGCGCCTTAACATTATTTAACCTCCTTTACTCATTCCGACTATGTCTCAATCCCTACTTTACAGAGCATTGTTGTTCCATGGCTGTACATACATCACAAGTTACCTCTGTCACATTTAGCCCATGCATATTTCCCTAAGTCTTCCCCTACCATCCCCATTCATCTACCCCTCTCCCCCTTATTCTGAATTGCCCTCCTGTCCATTTTTTTTTTGCCCTCCCTTTCCCATGAGCATGTGTCTATTCCCTAACCTGTGAGTTACTGTCCTCAATCTCCCATGTAACCATCAAAGAATAATTCCTTAGTATGGAAATCTTTTCTGACAATTTGAAAATAGGTAGTTTATGCAATATATCATTTGTCCTTTTGTTCCTGACTGGTTTAACTCAATACAACTCATCTGTCAGTTTGGTTTACTGTGGTGGCTTACGTGTTGCTGTGATTCTATTCCTCTAACTGTTCCAGTCTAGTCTTCTTGTCCTTTCAAGTGGGAATGTCCCACTTCAGTAGGTTCTGGATGGGGCTCAGGATTCCACCTAAGGTCCTATATACTACAAAGGCTCCACAAGAATTCAGTTTCACTGGGCAAGTTCTAGAACCCCTTTTTAGGTTTTCTAATCAGTTATAGGCTGAACATGGGCTTACAAGTTTTCTGTAATTAATGTTTCCTGATATTCCTTTCTATCCCACTACAAAGTTCCTTTTATGCTGTCTGTAAGTGCCCAAAGTTCACATTCTGAAAACCAGCCTCCTGTCTGTAGGTACTCAGCTTTACCCAATCAATGGGGTCGGGAAGCCCTCACCTGCTCTGTCTCCCCATGTCATTGCTTCTGCTGTGAAACTTTTCCTAGAAGGAATCGTATGTTCTTCTCATGTCTCTGCTTTCTTGATGGTGCTGGATCATCTGTTCATGCTTCTGAGATGACTCCTTTTAAACCTAGTGGGATAGTAAAAGTAACCAATCCCTGCATTAGAGTCCCATACACCCTTTTTGCATGGTTCCATCCAATCATTTGGTGGGAGTTACAAGGGTCATGGTAGAAGAGTCATAATTCACCACAAGGTCAGTGGTTCAAAACCACCAGCCTCTCTGAGGGAGAAAGATGAAGCTACCTGATCCTCTATAGATTTACAATTTTGGAAACCCTAAACACATAGGGTCACTATGAGTCAGAATTAACTCAATGTCAGTGAGTGGGAACCTGGACCACACAAAGAGTAAAATTCTGGGAAATGTATTTGCAGTTTATCTAAATGGAAACACTCTGCTATCACAGAAAGTTTCAACAACTTACCCAGGAAGACAGATTTTAAAAGTGAAAAGTTCCAGATTTGGGAATAAGATCAGAGTCTGAGATATTAATCATAGTTCAAGGATCACAATGTCTTGTTGGACAGGAATGTATTTATTAAGTAATTCATTAGCAAGTATTTGAGAATATTCTTTGTGTTGGAGAGTATGGATACAGCAAAGAACAATACAGACACAGTACCTCCGATTCCAGACTTTATATTGAGAACAACCGTTGGAGGAGCTAATAAGTAGAAAAAGTAAAAAGGAAAAGAGTCAACAGAAAAGCAGGTCAGAAAAGACAAGATAGAGGGGAAGAGACTGGAGGTTCACGACTACAAGTATGAAGTGATGATTTCATATAGATTGCACTGGGTGCATAGTGGAAAAGATTAGGTCATTTTAGTTCATAATGAGCTTCCAGTCTAGGCAGGTGACTCACATTTTAGAGAGAAAGAATGGGCATTAATGATTGGTTCCACCTGGGATTCATCCCTTGGGAACTGACCTGTGTTATTTTGTGGTAGTCTTCTCACTGATAATTATAAATTCTTTTAGTCTGTTCTAAAGACAAGGCTCTTAAGTCTGGGATCCCCATACAATGACAATTTTTAAGCAGGTCAATACTTCATTCACTGTAGAATTTTTGTGTGTGTGTCAATAATAAACCTAGAGTCTCTACAATAAATTCTTCCCAAAGAATTACAATGGTATAGGAGTTTATTGTATTGTTCAACAGTGACAACAAATGTATGTCTAATAAATATAACACTTATTCAGTTCATATGTTAACATTAGAAGTGAAACTAGTTTTAAAAATGATGACAGCAATGCAGTTTGACCTCTTTTAATAATTTTCTACTACTTTACCTATACACTGCCATAATTAAATATTTCCAAGTTTAATTTCTAATGCTCTGTGATGTGTGACAAATGCCCAATGGAGTACAAAAGCTGTAACTTTCCCTTTCTTATTGTTGTTATTCATTGTTGAGATATGCTTCATTAACGAGTCTCTGTCTTGTTACTGAAACAACTTAATGTGGTTTTGCATGACTAATGGTTTTCATCAACATTCATCATTGGATTGTTTTCCAACTAAGAAATGGGGTTGGTATTCTAAATATTGTTTATGCTAGAATGAAGAATCTTATTATTAAAAGGATACATAGTAAGCTTTAAGAGGAAATTAATGTAAGTCAATAAATAAAATGGTCTCTGTGCAAAGTTATGTGACAATTATAGTAGTATATCACCTACCTTTTTACTTATGAGGTTAAATATCTACTGTTTCATTTGAGTCTAGTCTATTACAAAGAAAGAATATTTTAGCTTTTGCTTGTAATTATTGGAAGGAGTATTTATATGTATGAAAGACTAATGATCTAAAACCTGGGGTTAGTGTATTCCAGCTGAGCTGGACTCTCTCTGTGGCCCCTATATTTGTCTTAACAGTAAAATAAAAGGAACATCTTATTTGTTATTCTAATTTTGCTTTTAGTGTTGATATTTTATGGTGACCATATTGTTTTTACAAAATATCTCTGTTTATATCTTAATAAAAGAATAAAGACATATATAGAATTGGCTCAACAAAGAGCAGTATGAGTAAGTGTAGTAATATGGCAGGAGCACCCAAATGAGGATGGGGGAACTTGGACTGCCAATGACTAGTTTTGTCATATTGGTTAAGACACTTAGCGGTTCATAAAATTTCTTTCAGTTCTAAGCTTCTGTGAATTCAATAATTAATAAATAAAAATCAGACAGAGTGAAGGCATATGCCTGTACCTAATATTACTAGAAAGGAGCTCTGGTAGCGTAGTGGTTACGAATCAGGTTGCAAACCGCAAGGTCAGCAGTTCGAAACTACCAGATGCTCTGCGGGAGAAAAAGGAGGCATTCTGCTCCCATAAAGATTTACAGCCTCAGAAACCCTGTTCAGGGTCTCTATGGGTCGGAACCGACTTGACGGCACTTAACAACAGCAACAACAATATTACTAGAAGGATCTCTGGTAGCATGGTGGTTACGAATCAGGCTACTAATCTCAGGGTCAGCAGTTCAAAACTACCAGCTGTTCAGTGGGAGAAAGATGAGGCTTTCTGCTCCCGTAAAGATTTACAGCCTCGGAAACCCTGTACAGGGTTGCTATGAGTCACCACCACCAATATACCAATATTACTAGGAAATAAACATTGTACCTAGAGAAACCTAAGGAAACTTATGCTTAATTAATTTGTTGTTATTGTTCTATTTTTGTTTTTTATTTAGAATAACAGGCATATGTTTAAAGAAACTTTTTATGGTTTTTAAAATTACATTTGAAAGGACTTTGCTGAAGTTTATAAAGTTGGAGTATTAATACTTCTACCCAGAAATCTACTCCAAGTTTGGAACCAGTTGAGAAATAGGTAGAGTTGAATTGGGATCAAATGATCAACAGTTAAGGCTAGCTCTGAGTATGGAGCTTGTATGTTTCCTTGCTGCTGTTGTTGTTGTTAAGTGCTGTGGAGTCAGTTTTTTCTCAGAACAAACATGTATAGGACTTCCAAAGAGTTGTTGGTGGATTTGAACTCTGTTGATCTTGTAGTTAGCATTCCAGTGCTTTTCCTACAGCTCCGCACCAGGAGCTGTTGTTGTTGTTAAATGCTGTCAAGTCAGTTCCTATGCATAGAGACTCTATATAGTATTTCCAAGGAGAATTGATGGGCTTGAACCACTGACCTTGTGGTTAACAGTCTAGTGCTTATCCTACAATGCCAAATCAGATTGTTTCCTTCTATTTTCCATTAAGTGTTTACTTGGAGGTGACCCGTTAGGATTATGTAAAGAAGATATAGAAAGCATTAGTGGTTCACATATGCTGAATTCTATTAGCTGAGACAGAAGGGGAAGACTCTTCAAGGGGACCCTGACCCGGGTGTATTTATTACACAAGCTTTAAGACCTGGAAGGGAAGACCAGTGGCAATCAGATGAGTAGGGGAACCAGTACAAATTACTGTGACTGGTGGTTTTGAAGGAGTTGTGGGCTTGAATACAAACTCTTTTCAAACAGTTTTGGTTAGCCTGCCTTTTGTCAGGGACCTGAAAAATTTTCACCAGAGTCTGAATTACTCCACATTTCAGAATGAGGCCATCCTTTAGTAGATCTGCAAAAGTAAGTACAGAAGAGCTAGGCTACACTTGTGCAGTTCCTCATTTCAATAGCTTCAATCAGTGTTTCCTCCATTTTTGGAAAACAAAGAGGACTCTGCAGAGAAACTGAAGAAAATATTACTCTAGAAGTCCCTTCATAGAAATATGACAGTAGAGGAGTGGCAGTTTCTCCTAATAGACTTATCTATCTACTTGTTATGACAAACATTTATTAGAAATATATTTTTAAATTTAATATTAAAGCTGAATATATACAAGGCAATACTGCTGTTTATAGATGTTGTTGTTGTTGTTGTTGTTAAGTGCCGTTGAGTCGGATCCGACCCATAGCGACCCTGTACAGGGTTTCCGAGGGTGTAAATCTTTATGGGAGTAGAAAGCCTCATCTTTCTCCCGCAGAGCGGCTGGTAGTTTCGAACCGCTGACCTTAAGGTTCACAGCCCGATTCGTAACCACTACGTGTTTATAGATAATTAGGTATTAATCAGCCCCAAACACTTTCCCCCCCACTCTCAGTCTTGATCCAACACAAACATGTAAATTTTTGTCCAACAATTCCATCTAAATATTCTGATCTTTTTTCAAAGGATCCTTGATAAACTGAATCAATATAAACTCTGCTCATGGGGACCAAGGGGTTACTTAGATGTCTTCAGACTATACTAAGATATGATTATGTGGAGGATCGACTACACCACACATAACCACCACCAAAATCACTTTTGATCATATTTTTATCCTGTTTTCTTCTTTCCCAAAGCTTAAGACTGTAGTATATGTGTTTATATCAGATCATGTTAGATTAGTGCACTTAGGTATTGCAGAAATCCTGGGATCTATGATGGTGGTGATAGAAATACTGATATCTTGGTATTGTTGTTGTTGTTGTTATGTGCCGTCGAGTCGGCTCCGACCCATAGCGACCCTGTACAGGGTTTCCGAGGGTGTAAATCTTTACGAGAGTAGAAAGCCTCATCTTTTTCCCGCGGAGCAGCTGGTAGTTTCAAACCGCTGACCTTAAGGTTCGCAGCCCGATTCGTAACCACTACTTAAACATAGTGTTGTCCAGAGAATTTTCTTGTGCTGACAGTGTTCCACTGCTATTCGTAAGGTTTTTAGTGACTTAATATTCAGAAATAGTCCATCTCCCCTTTTTCCTTTTTGCTAAGAATCCATACCAACTTAATGGCACCTAAAAACAACAACAGTGCAGAGAAAGTGAGTAGCTCTCATCCTTTCAAATGCTCCTTTATCTGTCTTTGTGAATACATATATATATATATATTTAATTTCTTCTTGTGAATTGAGAGAAGGTTTACAGAAAATATGAACAGTTTTACATTAAACAAATCATGCACTTTGTATTTCTTCTCAATGACTGTAGTCCTCTCCATGCAACAGCAGTTATCTCACTTCCTCCCTGTAATTCCTATTTCCATTCTATCCTCCTTCCCATCCCTTTTCAACTTAATCCTTAGACAAATGTTGCACTTTTTTTTTTAAAGTGCTTTATTGTGAATTATGTGATAGTTTACATGGGAGGACATCAGCTTCACATTGATCCTGTCATATATAATTTCCTTGTCATGGTTACAATTCCTTCCATGCATCATCCATCAACCAAAGGGTATATCCTGCAAGCCTGCCCTCCCCGCCTCCCCAGCCCCCCGCCTCGTCGACTGTATACCGCCCCTCTCCCTCTCCAGGTCCAAAGTCTCCAGCTGCTCCATCTCTCCAAGTCATCATCTCTGTCTCCATCCCTGACATCACTGCTTCTCTGGGAACGGTTCCATTCTCTGCTCTTCTCCTTTGATGGTCCCTGGGACCTCTGCTCCTAGACTGCAAGGTTAATCACTCCCCTCCCTTTGCCCCAAAACATCTACCTTTACATTTCCAGCCCTTACAGTCAGTTCTGATAACAATTATTCGCTATTGTATTGCAAGAGACCTATCTGCATCTCCTTTCATCAGCCCTGAATAGGCAGAATGGATACTACTTAGTGGAGATTCTAGTTTTCTCCACACCCTCTGGATCTAGGTTCCTTCTTGAAAGCTTGTAAGCAAGTCACTTCTTGCCTCTGTAGCCCTCCTATTCTGGGTAGCCAATATCTAAGTTGCCCATCCCTGTCCTCTCTGTGTACAGAGGAGGTGGGAATGATCCTCGCTGTAAAGATTTGTTCCCTCTTTTGAGCTACTGCTTCCATAGGCGTATGTCAAGTTCATCAAATTGTATCAGATTATTCTTTTTCCCCTCTTCTTTCTTCTTCTGTTTGGGCTCTGATCATCCAGCCATTGAAGCCAAGTCAAGTGGGTATTATCTGCAAGTGTGGGCGTACTTATGCATGTGCCCTCTCTCCTTATCAGCTGGACACTTCACTCTCCACTCTAGTCCTCTGTGGCTATGTCACTGACTCTGGGTCCAAGAGTCCCCAGGTGTTGCCACACTGCTGGCCAACCAGGTCTCCATATGGGTTCACAGGAATCTATTGAACATTGTAGAGTTTAGCTCGCAGCTTCATTGCTGTTTTTCCCTCACTTCCCCTTATCAGTGACGAACGTGGTCACCAATCAGAGCATGCATTCCCATAATGTTGCTGTTTTGATCTTGAATTTGTGCATTCATCTTATAGACAATCTTCCTTACTTTTCTGCCTTTCCCTAGAAATATCAGCAACAGTGGGATTAGATTTATGTCAAAGCTTGACAAGAGTACTGAAAGGTGTTTGTGGCCAGAAGACCAGGAAAAACAAAACAAAACTGTAGAAAGGTATCTAACACTGATTAATGAGAGAAACCTAGATAAAATTCAAAATAAAGCTAGACGATGAAGGGAGGCGGGGTTTGATGGTGGCTAGGGTGGAGGCGCAGTGAAGGTCGCTGCCAGCAATAGCACAGAAGACCAGGCAAAGCAGAGCCAGGGCAGAGCTCCAAAACTTGGAACCACAGAGATAGGAACATTTTAAAGGTTTGAAAGCTTATAGCTTGTGGAGTTTGGAGCTGAAGTAAAAAATTGCATACTTTTGAATCTGCCAGGCAGGGCTCTGATGCCTGAGCTGACATCCTGGGCGAGACCAAGTGGCGGGACGAAACAGGGGCTGCAGTAAAACCACAGAAAAACACTGTAGGAACCTTGATACAAAGGTGGACAATATACTTTGTCAGTTTTGCTTTGCTCTGATTTTCTTTTTTTCTTTGGTATCTGGTAATTGGCTCGCTCACTGTTTGCCCACCTCCATTCTGGTGAATAAAGGAAGAGCCTGAGCCAAGTTGCCACCCCCCATCCTCACCGCTGGTGGGTTCGTCTGCCACAAAAGCGCACAGATATTCAGCCCAAGTGGAGGCGCTGATCTGTTTCCTTTTTGTTCTGTTCTTTATCACGGGAAAGAAGAGAGTGCCTGAAAGAGAATTTAAAGGCAAAATCTCTTAGGCAGCTTCGAAGGCAGTAACTTAGGACATTAAAGACATACTTACATTAAGCTACAGATTTCCCCCCCCTCTTTTTCTTTCCCTCCTCCCCCTTTTCTGTGATTAGAGACTTGTTTTTGTTGGTGCTGTTTTTTTCTTTTTCTTTTTTCACCCGACTGGTATTGTTTTGCTGTTATATAGCTCCCCTTCTGCCTTTGGAGAACTCTTTGTCTCTCTAATTACGCAAGAAGAGTCAGCAACCACTGCCATATAGCTAAGCTTCAATCACACTCTATAAAACACCAAAACCTAGGAGAGAACCAATACCAGATGCCATATACCAGGAAAACAGATAACACCTGTGAAAATTACTCTGAGTTAAGCAATAAGAAGAGTGAAAAGGGAAGTCCACATCCTGATCAAATCTTCCTGGAAGCAATCAGAAAGCATAAAAAATTACTAAAACACATACTCAATTAAGTATTAAGGCCACAGATAAACATTAAACATGTCCAAGCAGCAAAAGCAGATGACCATATCAGCACATGTCCAGAAAAAGATAAAATGTCCGAGACAAATGACCTAGAAGTAGACCTGGACTCCATTCTGGAAGGAGAGCAGGCCTTGGAAATGCCTGAGAAATAATTCAGAAAACTGATTATAAAATGTTTCAAAACACTTTACAATGGAGTTGAGAAAAATAAGGAAGATGCCTGGAAAGTGATACAGGAACAATCAAATAAGAT
>NW_006408803.1:1449050-1449917 GCF_000296735.1 Chrysochloris asiatica
AGACCTCATTGGAAGATTTAGCAAAGTGGCAGGATATAAGATCAACATACAAAAATCAGTTGGATTTCTCTATACCAAAAATGACAGCATTGAAAGGGACATTAGGAAAGCAATACCATTTACAATAGCCACCCAAAGGATGAAATACCTAAGAATAAATATAACCAGAGAAACAAATGACTTATACAAAGAAAACTGCAAAACACTACTACAAGAAACCAAAAGAGACTTAAAAAATGGTAGAATGTACCATGCTCCTAGATAGGAAGACTTAACATTGTGAAAATGTCAATACTGCCCAAAACAATTTACACATATAATGCAATCCCAAACCAGATTCCAACGACATTCTTCAAAGAGTGGGAAAAAAAAATTACAAACTTTATATGGAAAGGAAAGTGACCCAGGATAAGCAAAGCACTGCTTAAGAAGAAGAATAAGGTTGGAGGCCTGTCACTTCCCGACTTCAAAATTTACTACACAGCTACAGTGGTTAAAACAGCTTGGTACTGGTACAACCAATGGAACAGAATTGAGAATCCAGAAATTAACGCATCTACATACAGCCAACTGATTTTGGACAAAACACATAAATATATCGCATGGGGAGGGCATAGTCTCTTCAACAGATGGTGCTGGCAGAACTGGAAAACGATATGTAAAAGACTGAAACAAAACCTTCACCTCACACCTTATTAAAAACAAAACAAAACAAAACAAAAAAAAAACAACTCAACATGGATTAAGGAACTAAATGTGAATCCCAGAATTATGAAAGCCATTAATGAAAAAATAGTGACAAATGTCAGGGCACTAATTCTGGGACTACATGGACTACAAAATATTTTTAAAACCACACAAACAAAA
>NW_006408803.1:1452201-1471830 GCF_000296735.1 Chrysochloris asiatica
ATAGTGTAGGGGGCAGGCTTGCAGGGTATACCCTTTGGTCAGTTGATGATGCATGGAGGGGATTGTAACCATGGCAATGATACGATGTACGATAGAATGAATGTAAAACTAATGTTCTCCCATGTAAACTATCATGTAATCCACAATAAAACACTTAAAAAAAAAAAATAAAGCTAGAATTCGTGATTGTAAAACAGAGACTGCCAAGTCTCTAAATCTGGGGCCATTGCTTTTTTTTAAAAAAAATCTTTTTATTGTAAATTAAGGGAAGGTTTACAGAACAAATAACAATTTTACATTCAACAATTCTATACTTTGCTTCATTATAATGATTGAAATCCCTTCCATGCACCATCAGTTAACAGTATTTACTTATATTTACTTTATTTTTATTTATGTTTTGAAAGTTTCATTGTGAATTCAGTGATAGTCTGTATACATGACAGATATTCAGTGTTGTACTGAATAGCATTTTATTTCATTTTAGTGATTACAAACCCCTTTTTTTATGTACACAAAAACACTCAGAAATGCATAATAGTTTAAACAACCAAAGGGCACATTTTAGAAACCAGTCCTCTGCCCATCAGCACACAGCCTTTCTCTTTCTATGAGTTTGGAGTCCTTGGATTCTCTATCTCCATGTCAAGACCTCTGACTCTGTCTCTGGTGTCCCTGCTTTCCTGAGTTTTGATGGTTGATTCTAGAAAAATGAAATTTTTGACAACTTCAATCTTTGCTTCTTTGATAAGAAATGTTGTTTATTGGTCCAATGATGAAGATTTTTGTTTTCTTTACATTGAGATGCATTCCATACTGAAGGCTGTGGTCTTCGATCTTCATCAGTAAGTATTTTAAGTCCTCTTCACTTTCAGCAAGCAAAGTTGTATCATCTGCATATCGCAAATTGTTGATGAGTCTTCCTCCAATCCTGTTGCTACGTTTTTCTTCATATAACCCAGCTTCTCAGATTATTTGCTAAGCATACAGACTGAATAATTATAGTAAAAGAATGCAAACCTGGTGCACATCTTTCCTAATTTTAAACCATTCGGTATTCCCATGTTCTGTTTGAACAACTGTTTCTTGATCTATGTACAGGCTCCTCATGAGCACAATTAAGTATTCAGTAATACTAATGCTTTGTAATGTTGTCCATGGCCTGTCATGATCCACACAACTGAAAGCCTTTGCATAGTCAATAAAGCACAGGTAAGCATCTTTCTGGTATTCTCTGCTTTTAGCCAAGATCCATCTGATGTCAGCAATGATATCCCTCTTTCCACGTTCTCTTCTGAATCCAGCTTGAACCTCTGGAAGATCTCTGTCAAGTATGCTTGCAGCTGTTTCTGTATTACTTTTAGTAAAACTGTACTTGCATAGAATATCAATGATATTGTCAGATGATTTCCTCATTTCATTGGATCACCTCTGTTGGAATGGGCACAAATATTCATCTCTTCCAATCAGTTGGCAAGGTAGTTGTCTTCCAAATATCTTGGCATAAATGTGTGAGTACCTTCAGTGCTGCCTACTTTGTTGAAATATTTCAATTTGTATTCCATCAATTCCTGGTGCCTTGTTCTTTGCCAATTCCTTCAATGGACCTTGGACTTCTCCCTTCTCTATCATTGGCTCTTGATCATATGCTACCTCTTGAAATGGTTGAGCATCAACTATTTCCTGTTGGTGCATTGACTCTACGTTTTCCTTCCGTCTTCTTTTGATACTTTCTACATCATTCAATAATTTTCCCAGGGAATCCATCAACAAGAAAAGTCGAGGTTTAAAGTTTTTCTTCTGTTCACTCAGCTTGAGAAATGTTGAGCATGTTCTTTCCTTTTGGTTTTCTGACTCCAGATCTTTGCACATTTTGTTGTAATATTTGACTTTGTCTTCTCAACTGACCTTTGAAATTTTCTGTTCAGATCTTGTACCCCCTCATTTCTTTCATTTGCTTTAGCATCTATACATTGGAGGGCAAGTTTCAGAATCTCTTCGAACATCCATTTTGATCTTTTCCTTCTTTCTTGTCTTCTTCATGACCCTCCCCCATTTTTTTTTTTAAGTTTTTATTGTGACGAGTGGAGTGATAGTTTACATGGGAGAACATCCGTTTTTTTCTTTATTTTTAAAGCTTTTACTGTGAATTGAATGGCAGTTTACATGAGAGAACATCAGCTTTACATTCATCTTATCGTGTTTCATTTCATTGCAATGATTACAATCTCCTTCATGCATCATCAGTCAACAGTATTTACTTCTATTCCTTCTGTTTTTTTTATTTTTATTTTATTGTTGTTGTTGTTTTTTATTTACACCAAAACACTCAGGAATATACAATCATTCAAACAACCAAAGAACATACTCTGCAAGACTGTCCCCCCAACGTCAGCACACGGCCTCTCTCCCTCCATAAATCGAGAGTTCCCAGCTGCTCCATTTCACCATGTCATCATCTCTGCTTCATTTCTGGCATTGCTACTTCTCTGAATAGGGTTCCACACTCCACTCCCACTCTTTATAGTCCCAGGGTCCTTCACTACTGGACTGCAAAATCAACCACTCCCCTCTTTTTGTTATAAAATATCTACCTTTACATTTGTAACAATTGCAATTAGTCCTGATAACAATTATTCGCAATTGAACCACAAGAGTCTTAGCCCCATCTCCTTTCACCAACTCTCTCTAGACAAGTTGAACACCACTCAGTTGAGATTCTACCTTCCCCTGTACACTCTGAAACTAAATTCCTCCTTGAAAACTTGTAAGCCAGTCACTTAGTGCCTTTATAGCTCCACACCCCCATTTTATGTAACCAATGCCTAAGTTACCCATCCCTATCAACTCTGTGTACAGAGATGATTGGAATGATCCTTGCTGTGAAGATTCTCCTTTTCCTCAACTTCCTCTCATCTGTAGACCAATGTGGTAGCCAGCAAGATTACATGCCAGCTCATGTGTTCCCTTTGATTTTCAGTTTTGGAAGGGGGTTTGCCCAGAAGGGACTTGATTGTTTGCTTTGATGGCTCCCCAGAAAACAACTTGCTTGTTCTTGTGGTAGTCAATCAGACCTCCATTTTTGTTTTTGATTTTTCCTGCTGGTCTTTCTTTCAACAAGAATCTTCCGTTCCTCTATCTGCTCCAGGCTGGTCTTCTTGTCTTTTCAAATGGAAATTTCCCACTTCAGAAGATTCTGGATGGGGATCAGGATTCTACTTAAGGTCTTATATGCTACAAAGGCTCTGCAGGAAGCCTCTTTCATTGGGCAAGTTCTAGCACACCACTCCCCCCACCCCCTTTTTTTTTTTTTTTTTTTTTTTTTTTCTTTCAAGAAGTATCTTCTGTTCCTCTAGCTGGTCCAGGCTGGTCTGCTTGTCTTTTCAAGTGGAAATTTCCCATCACTGTAGATTCTGGATGGGAATCAGGATTCCATCTAAGGCCTTATACACTACAACAGCGCTGCTGGAAGCCTCTTTCACTGGGCAAGTCTAACACCTGTTATAAGATGAAGATGGACTTACAAGCTTTCTAAAGTCATGTTTCTAGCTATTCCTTTCTCTCTCCCTCAAGTGTCTATTTTACAATAGTAGGCAAGGGAAACCAAGATTCATAAGACAGTCAAGCATTTTAACATTATTTCCCCTCTTTTAACCATTCAGACTATGCCTCAATCAATTTTTTTTTTCAAGCTCTGTACAGCCTTTATTCACACATCCCCCCTCTGAAGGTGCCAGCAAGGACTGGTCCAGAAGGGCTTTGGGAGCCCTAGGGAGGCTGCAGAGAGCCCCTAACATGAAAGAAGAGGCTGAAGCTCAAGGCTACCTGAGAATATGGGCAGAGGCCAGGTCCTGGTAAGGCAAGGCAAACCCCTGACACACACACATGGGCCAGTGCTGGCTGGCACATGAGGCTGTGGAGCCTTCAGGTATGTGGAGCCCTGGACCCACAGCCTGGGAGAAGGGGGTGGTCCCCTGGCCCTGCCTACTGGGAGTGAGGCTTCCTTTTTCTGGGAGCAGAGCCAGGCATGTGATTCAGGCTAGGACGCGACTGTCTGCAGGAGCTCAAGGTGCCCACCCCACCCTTGCAATGTATTAGAGGGCCTCATAGAGCACTTGAGAACATGGACCTCAGTGCAGTTCAAATGCCTGTGGCCAGGCTGACAGGAAGCGGGTGCCATAATTCTTCTGGAGCAGGCATTTGGGAACAGGAGGCCCAAAGGCCAGGCTGGTGCAGTAAAGGAGACGGCGAGGGCTCAGCATTAGAGAGCCCTGTTGAGAGAACATCGGTTTTACACTCATTGTTTCATTGCAATGATTACAGTCTCCTCCGTGCGTCCTCATTCAGCAGCATTTGCTTCCATTCCCTTTTTTGTTGTTGTTGTTTGTTTGTTTGTTTTGGGGGATGTACACAAAAACACTCAGGAATGTATAATAATGTAATTTTTGATGTGAAGACCCCTTCCCTCTCAGGTGGTATTTTAAGCTACTACATTCATAAATATAGGTCAAGTCTATTGAATTATAGTAATTTACTCTTGTTTACTTTACCAAAAAAATTGTTTTTAACTTCCTTTAGTCTAGTTTGATCATCAAGCCATGAAAGCTAGGTTAAGTGGGTACTATCTGCAAGTTTGGGTTTTCTTGTGCATCTCCCTTAACTTCATATCAGCTGGATGCTTCTCTCTTAGCTCCATCCCTCCATGGGTATGTCCTTGTCCATAGGCTCAGGAGTTCCCAGGTCTCACCACACTTCAGACCAACCAGCCCTTCCTCTGATCTCTCACATATCCAGGTCAATGGGAGTTTATGGAATGTGATTGAACTCAACCCATTTCTTCATTGCTGTATTCCCTCTCTTCTATTAACCAGTAGACCAACATGGTCACCAGCAAGCTTACCTGCCTGCTCATTGTTCCCTTGAGCTTCAGTCTTGGAGGATGGTTTGTCCTGAAGAGACTTGATTGCTGACCTTGAGGGCTCTCTTTTGAACACCTTGCTTGTGTTTTTAGTACCTAATCAGACTGCCATTTGTGTTTTAATTTTTTCCTGCTGATCTTTCTTTCAAGAAGTATCTTTTACTGCTCTAGCTGTTCCAGGTGGGTCTTGAAAGATCTTTTGTTTTTTTCCTGTATGGTGTTCTTGATGTCATCTCACAACTTTTCTGGTCTTCTGTCTTTAGTGTCTAAAGCATCAAATCTGTTCTTCAGATGGTGTCTAAATTCAGGTGGGATATATTCAAGGTCATATTTTGGCTCTTGTTAACTTGTTTTTATTTTCTTCAGCTTCAGTTTGAATTTGCATATGAACAATTGATGGTTTGTTCTACAATCTGCCCCTGGCCTTGTTTTGGCTGATGATATGGAGCTTTTCCACAGATGTTGTTGTTATGTGTTGTGGAGTCGGTTCTGACTCATAGCGACCCTGTACAGGATTTCCAGGCTATAAATCTTTACGGGAGCAGAAAGCCTCATCTTTCTCCCACGGAACAGCTGGTAGTTTCGAACGGCTGACCTTGCAGTTCACAGCCCGATTCGTAACCACTATGCTACCAGAGCTCCTTTTCCACAGATGTAGTCAATATAATTTCTGTGTATTCCATCTGGTGAGGTCCATGTGTATAGTCATCTTTTACGCTGTTTAAAAAAGATATTTGAAATGAACAAATCATTGATTTTGCAGAATTGCATTATGCAATCTCTAGCATCATTTCTATCACTAAGACTTGATTTTTCAATTACTGTTCTTTCCTCTTTGTTTCCAACCTTTGCATTCCAATTATGGTTGTTGTTAGGTGCCATTGAGTTGGTACTGACTCATAGCAACCTTATGCACAGCAGAACGAAACACTGCCCGATCCTGGGCCAACCTCACTACTGTTGCCATGCTTAAATCCATCAATGCTGACACTTGGTGAATCCATCTCTTTGGGGGTCTTCCCCATTTTTCTGACCCTCCACCTTACCAAACATGAGATCTTCTCCAGAAACTGGTCCCTCCTGACAATATGTCTGAAGTATGAGAGACAAAGTTTGGCCATCTTGGCCTCCAAGAAGTACTCTGGCTGCACTTATTCCAAAACGGATCTATTGGTTCTTTTAGCAACCCAGGGCACTTTCAATATTCTGCTCCAACACCATAACTCAAAAGCATCAATTCTTCTACGGTCCTCCTTATTCACTGTCCAGCTATCACATGCATATGAGGTTATTGAAAATACTATGGCTTTGGTCAGGCACACCTTAGTCCTCCAGCTGACATCTTTGCTCTTCAATACTTTAAAAAGGTCTTGTTTATCAGATGTGCCTAATGCAATACGTCATTTGGTTTCTTGACTGCTGCTTCCTTGAGTGTTGATAGTTGATCCAAGAAGAATGAAGTCCTTGACAACTTCAATCTTTTATCCGTTGATAAAAATGTTATTGGTCCAGTGGTGAGTATTTTTGTTTTCTTGACATTGAGATGTAATCCATACTGAAGGCTGTGCTCTTTAATCTTCATCAGTAAATGTTTTAAGTCCTCTTCACTTTCAGCAAGCAAGGTTGTATCATCTGCATATGGCAGGTTGTTAATGGGTCTTCCTCCAATCCCGATGCCACATTTTTCTTTATATAATTGGTTAGCAGTATATCTTGATTGCATGCTTGATAAATTTCAGACTGAAGAAGTTGTTAGAATTCTTCTATTTCATCCTCACTCCCTTTAGTGGTTGGTACGTAAATTTAAATAATAGTGCTATTAACTGGTCTTCCCTGAAGCCATATGGATATTATCCTATCCCAGACAGCATTGGACCTTATGACAGATCTTGATATGTTCTTAATAATGAATGTGATACCATTTCTATTCAATTTGTCATTTCTGGCATTGTAAACCATGAGATTGTCAGATTCAGCCCACTAATACCTATGATATGGATGTTTGTGCATTCCATTTCTTTTTATTTTTTAATGCTTTATTGTGAATTATGTGATAGTTTGCGTGGAAGAACATTAGTTTTACATTCATCCTATTGTGTATTGTTTCATTGCCATGGTTACAATCCCCTCCATTCATCATTAACCAACCAAAGGGTATACTACAAGCCTGCCCCCTGGACATCAGCACACAGCCCCACTCCCTCTCTGTGTGAAGTCCCCAGCAGCTCCATCTCTCTACATCATTATCTCTGCCTTCATCTCTGGTGTCAGTGCTACTCTAGGTAGGGTCCCACTCTCTGCTCTTCTTTCTTGATGGTCCCAGGGACCTCCATACCTAGAATGTAAACCACTCCCCTCCTTTTGCTACAAAACATCTACCTTTACATTTCCAACCCTCACAATTAGTCCTGATAACAATTATTCACTATTGTATCACAAGAGACCTATCTGTATTTCATTTCATCAGCCCTACCTCGACAGATTGGATATTACTCAGTGGAGATTCTACCTTCCTCTATGCCCTCTGGATCTAGGTTCCCTCTTGAAAGCTTGTAATCCAGTCACTTCTTGCCTTTGTAGTCCCCCATTTTGGGTAGCCAATGTCCAAGTTGTCCATCCCTGTCTACTCAGTGTATGGAGGTGGTGGGAATGATTCTTGCTGTAAAGATTTGTTCCTTTTTTTGAGCTACTGCATCCGTAGGTGTAGGCCAAGATCATCAGATTTTATCAGATTACTCTTTTTTCCTCTTCTTTCTTCTTCTAGTTGAGCTCTGATCACCCAGTCATTGAAGCCAGGTCAAGTGGGTATTATCTGCAAGTGTGGGTGTTCTTGTGCATATGCCCTTTCTTCTTATCAGATGGATGCTTCACTCTCCACTCTAGTCCTCTTTGACTATGTCACTGACTCTAGGCCCAAGAGTCCCCAGGTCTTGCCACACTGCTGGCCAACCAGGTCTCCACCAGGGTTCACATTAAACGTGGTATTTTACATACCAGCAGGGTTACCTACAGTGGACAGGTTTCAGATGAGCTTCCAGATGAAGACAGATTAGACAGAAGGATAGATGAACTACTTCCACACTTAGTTCACAGCTTCATTGCTATTTTTCCTTCACCTTCCTTTATTGGTGACGAGCGTGGTCACCAATCAGAGCATATATTCCCATTGAGTCTTAGTCTTGGAAGGGGGTTTGCATTGAGGGGACCTGACCAGTTGCCTTGATGTCTCCTGGGCAAGCAACTTGCTTATTCTTGTAGTAACAGTCCGTCTGCCTATATTGTTTTGTATTTTTCC
This sequence comes from Chrysochloris asiatica, assembly GCF_000296735.1. Lineage (NCBI taxonomy): Eukaryota > Metazoa > Chordata > Mammalia > Afrosoricida > Chrysochloridae > Chrysochloris > Chrysochloris asiatica. The sequence continues at coordinate 1,460,415 of NW_006408803.1, forward strand.
TGTAAGTCTTTCTTTCAAGAAGTATCTTCTGTTCTTCTAACCACTCCAGGCTGGTCTTCTTGTCCTTTCAAGTGGAAAATACCCATCTCTGAAGATTCTGGATGTGGTTCAGGCTTCCACCTATAGTCTTATGTAATGCAGAGGCTCTCCATTTCAATTTTGACAGTTTCCTGTTTGACTAGATTCATACTTCGTACATTCCATGTTGCAATTATTAATGGATGCCTCATCAACTAATAAAGTTTCTGAGGGCTTTAATCCATTCACATCCTCACGGTCATCTCTCCTTTGAGGAGGAAGCTCTTTACTAGTTGCATTTTGAGTGTCTTTCAACCTGAGGGGCTCATTTTCTGGCACTTATATATGACAGTTTCTCTGTTATTATAAGGTTTTCAGTGACTAAATATTTGGAAGTAGTTCATCTATCCTTCTGTCTAATCTGTCTTCATCTGGAAGCTCATCTGAAACCTGTCCACTGTGGGTAACCCTGCTGGTATGTAAAAATACCCGTGGCATAGCTTTTAAATCACAGCAACATACAAGCCACCACAGTACAACATACTGACAGACAAGTGTTAGATGATAATAATTATTAACTACTAAATCAAAAGAATCCTATTCCTATCTCCTTTCACCTGACCCATCGAGACAAGATGTAAACTGTTCAATTGGGATTCTCTTTCCCACTTATCATTCTGAAACTAAGCTCCTTCATGAAAACTTGTATTCCATCCACTTCGTGTCTTATAGCCCCCATTTTAGGTAGACAATATCTGAGTTGCCCATCCCTATTAACCCTATGCACTGAAGGAACATGCTTCATCCTTGATTTGAGGACTCCTTTCCTCTCTATTGATATTTTGTGGTACTACATCTATAAGCTCTGGTAGCGTGGTGGCTATGAATTGGGCTGTGAAATGCAAGTGGGTCAGCAGTTCGAAACTACCAGTTGTTCCACAGGAGAAAGATGAGGCTTTGTGCTCTGGTAAAGATTTACAGCCTCAGAAACCCTGTACAGGGTCGCTATGAGTTGGAACCAACTCCACGGCACATAACAACAACAACAACAATAATATCTATAAGATAAGGCCCAAGTTCATCAAATTGTAGCAATTTACACTTGCTTCCTGTATAGGGCCACTGCTTTTTGAGAACACTTAAAAAATATAAAAGTCACCTCGTAGCAGTACATCAATTGAATCCCAAAAGAAAACATAAATCCAGACACAGATTTGGAATGGGAACAGATATGTATAAGAAATAAGACAGGATACTGCACTTATTGATACCTGAAGCCCGTGTGTCTGGCTTAGAATCTTGGTCTATCATGGCATCTTGGGAAACTTGCTTAAACTCTCTGTGTTGATCTCTTAAATGAGATTTAAAATAGCCCCCTTTCTCATTTCCACAAGCACTCCTTAGTCCTTGGAAACCACTAATCTGTACTTCATTTTTATAATTTTGCCACTTCAAGAATGTTATGTAAATATACTCATATAGTTTACAGTCTTTTGGAATTGGTTTCTTTTCACACAGTATCATGATGACTTAATACTTATAATCCTCTGCCTCAAACTGGTCATATGTCCCTAATCTAACTAATTGGGAGACTGAGGCATTTAGAGTACACTTGGGGAGTCCAAATGTTTCTTCCACAATTAGACATGACCGAGAATAAGTAAGGCCTTTCCAAATATGAAGGACAGCTTAAAAAGCCACTGGAAACTTTAAAAAATATCATCCATGGTGAATAGCATGCAGGTATTGGATGGAATAATTAAATTGAAAAAAATTTCTAGATAAGTTTAAACTACTAATTAATTTTTTAAATTCAGATCAAAATGATCATGATATGGTTAAAATATTTACAGAATTAAATTTTTTTATATCCAGGAAAAAGGGTAAAAGATAAAATAGGATATAAAAGGAAATATACTGATAAGAGGCACTTTACTTTGCATAATGAATAAAATCAACATGTGGTTGATGCATGTTTGAAGTTTGAACTGCCAACCTTTCAGTTAGAAGATGTGTATTTAATGATTTGTCTATCCAGGACTCCATACAGTTAGTTAATGTCATTGTTAAGTGCCATAAAGTAGAGTCTGATCCATAACGACCCTGCATAGAGTTTCAGAGGAGCAGCTGGTGAGTTTGAATCACCCACCTTACAGTTTAAAGGGTTTTGCATCTGGTGCATTAAACCACAATGCCACAGTAGGACTTCTACAGTTAGTTAATAGGCATCTATTATTTACTGGTTACTGTACTAAGTGTTTTAGGAAATATAACTTAATAATAACCAGTTTTTAAAATGAGGAAAATGTATTTCAAATACTTAGAACAGTTTTACACTTAGTTGTTGTTAAGAGCTGTCAAGTCGGTTGCGACTCATAGCAACTCTGGGTAGGGATTCTGAGGAGTCCTTGGTGAGTTTCAAATGAATCTTGTGCCACAGTAGTTACTCTTATTCTTCTCCAGGACCTTTAAATTGGTATGGAGACATAAGAATACTGTCAAATAAAATTCAGTACAGCAAGGACTAAAAAAAAAAAAAAAAGAATATCATACGAATAGTATATAGAGTGACTGTGGTTGGAATTCTACTGGTTGGTTCTCAAGGAAAGCTTCTAGGGGGAGAAGGGAGTTTAATGTTCATTTGTGCCCCAGAAGTTGTAAGAAAATGTCTGATAATTAATATAAGCTGCAGGCTAAATAGCTGACAAAACATGTTCCAGGACATTGCAGATCAAATCACATATTTATTTAAAAAATCCATTGGGTGTGCAGCTGACAGAACATCCACTGTAAAAGATAGTTTAATAGATTTGAGTCATTATCTAAACACAAAATCATAGCCAAGTTCATGTGCATTGTTAATTACACATTATGAATCTGGCAAAAAAAAAAAATACAACAGGAGCATCAAATGGGATATTTATTCTCTTCTTATTTATAAATTATAGTATTTGCTTTTTGAGATTTTTTTTATTCATTGAAAAAGAATGGTTATGTGAGATGTGTGTGTTCTTACTGGAGAAGAAAAATAGTTGTGTGTAGAAAGAATCATGAAATTGTTGAGTGCTATGTTGTGACTCAAAATAAGAAGAAGCAGCTGTTAACATCCATTGATAATCAGAACATTAAATGTATGAAGTATTAATATAGGAAAATTGGACGTTGTTAACAATGAAATGGGATGCATAAACATCGATATCATTGACATTAGTGAGCTGAAATGCACTACTGTTGGCAATTTTGAATCTGACCATCACATGGTTTACTCTGCTGGGTATAACAAATTTAAGAGGAATGACATCCTTTTCATCAGCAAAAAGAACATTTTGAGATCTATCTTGAAGTACAACAGTGTCTATGACAGGATAATATTCATACTACTAAAAGGAAAACCAGTTAATACAACTATTATTCAAATGTACACACTAACCTCTAAATCAGGTGATGATGAAATTGAAGAAGTCTACCAAATTCTTCAGTCTGAAATTGATCAAACATGCAACCAAGATGTATTTATAATTCCTAGTGATTTAAAAAGCAAAAATTGGAAGCAAACAGGAAGGACCAGTAGTTGGAAAATAGGGCCCTGGTGGTAGAAAACATGCTTGAGATCACAAGATAGAATTTTGTAAGATCAATGACTTCATTACAAACACCTATTTTGAAGAACATAAAACATGACTTGTTGTTGTTGTTAAGTGCCGTCGAGTCGGTTCCGACCCATAGCGACCCTGCACAGGGTTTCCGAGGGTGTAAATCTTTATGGGAGTAGAAAGCCTCATCTTTCTCCCGCGGAGCGGCTGGTAGTTTCGAACCACTGACTTTAAGGTTCGCAGCCCGATTCGTAGCCACTACGCTACCAGAGCTCCCTAAAACATGACTATACACATGGAACTCACCAGATGAAATACATAGAAATCAAATTGGCTGCATCTATGGAAACAGACGGTGGAAAAGCTCCATATCATCAGCCAAAAAAGGACATGGGTACAATACAAGTGCAGGCTGAAGTTGAAGAAAATTAAACTTGAGAGGCAAAATGTGACTTTGAGCATATTCCACCTGAATTTAGATATCAAATCAAGAACAGATTTAATGCATTAAAAATGAATAACCAATGAAGAGTTTTGTGGGATGATGTCAAGAACATCATACAGGAAGAAATCAAAAGGCCATTTAGAAGAGAAGAAAGAAGGAAAAGACCAAAATGGATATCCAAGGAGACTCTAAAACATGCTCTTCACTATACAGAAGCTAAAGCAAATGGAATAAATTGAGAAGGTAAAAGAATTGAATAGATACAAAACACAGCTTGAGAAGAAAAAGTCAAATATTATAATGATATGTGCAAAGACCAGGACTTAGAAATCTAAAAAGGAAGAGCATGATCAGCATTTCTCAAGCTGAAAGAACTGAAGGAAAAATTCAAGCTTCAACTTGAAATATTGAAGGATTCTATGGGGAAAATATTGAAAGATGCAAAAAGAATCACAGAAGATGGAAATAATACACAGAATCACTGTGCCAAAAAGGAATGATCAATGTTCAACCATTTCAAGAGGTAGCGTATGATCAAGAGCCAATAATACTGAAGTTGCACTGAAAGTGTTGGCAAATAGCAAGATTCTGGGAATTGACGGAATACAAATCAAAATATTTCAACAAACTAATTTAGCACTGTAGGCATTCATCTATGACAAGACATTTGGAAGACAGCTACCTGGCCAACATTTTGGAAGAGATTCTATTTGTGGCCATTCCAAAGAGATGTGTCCCAAATATGTGGAAATCATTGGACAATATCATTAGTATCACAAAATTTTGTTAAAGATAATTAAAAACTGACTGCAACAGTACATTGACAAAGAATAGCCAGAGGTTCAAGCAGATTCAGAGAAGGAAGTGGAATAAGGAATATCATTGCTCACTTCAGAGGGATCTTGGCTAAAAGCTGAGAATATAAGAAAGATGTTTACCTGTGCTTTATTGATTTTGCAAAGGCTTTCACTTGTGTGGGTCATGACAAGCTATGGACAACAATGAGGAGAATGAGTATTCTGGAACATACTGAATTATGTTTATGAGTAACCTGTACATAGACCAAGAAGCAGCTGAGCAAACAGAACTAGGGAACACTTAGTGATCTAAAATTAGGAAAGGTGTGTGACAGGGTTGTATTTCAATACATTTTTCCATTTGTATGCTGAGCAAATAATTTGAGAAGCTAAATTGTCTGAATTACAATGTGGCCTCAGGATTGGAAGAAGATTATTAACAACCCATGACATGCAGATGATACAATCTTGCTTGTTGAAAGTGAACAGGACTTAAAATACTTACTATGAAGATCAAAAACCACAGCGTTCAGTATGAATTGCACCTCAGTGTGAAGAAAACAAAAATCCTCACCTCTGGACCAATAAATTCAATCCATATAAATGGAGAAATACTGAAGTTGTCAAAGACTTCATTTTGCTTGAATCAACCATCAACATTCATGGAAACAGCTGTCAAGAAATCAAATGAAATAATGGCTTAGGCAAATCTGCAGCACAAGATCTCTTTAAAGTATTTAATACTAAAGTGTCGGTTTGAGGACTAAGGTACACCTGACCTAAGCCATAGTATTTTCAATAACTTCATATACATGTGAAAGTTGGACAATGAATAAAAAACTGTAGAAAAGTTGATCCATGTGAATTACGGTGTTGGAGGAGAATATTAAAATTACCATGGACTGTTAAAAAACAAACCAGTCTAGGTTGGAAGAATAGCCAGAATGTTCCTAGAATTCATCTCTTATACTTCGGCCATATTATCAGGAAGTACCGGTCCCTGGAGAAGGACATCGTGTTTGGTAAAGTGGAGGATTAGCAAAAAAGAGGAAGAACCCTGATGAGATTGCTTTGCATAGTGGTACCAGCAATGAACTCAAGAATAGTAAAGCTTGTGAGGTTGGCACAGGAGCAGACAATTTTTTGTTCTGTGTGCATAAAATCACCATGAGTGGATACCAACTTCATGGCACCTAACAGCAACAATGAATGCTATAGGATAAGCACTGTACTGGGAACCAAAATATTTACAAGTCAAATATTTGCTATGAGTTGGAATCAGCTTTTTGTCACATAACAACAACATGTACAAAGCTTTCAAACTCATAGATTTTATAAATATTTACATTTTAGAAGAAAATATGCCACCATCTTCCACTCCAGAGGATTTATGCATACAAATGTGTATTGTGAGTGTGTTTTAGGATGTACTTGTATTTGTGTTTACTTAAATCAGTGCTGTAGGGTCAGCACTGGACTGAGAACCACAAAGTTGGCAGTTCAAACCCACCTACTGCTCCTTGGAAACCCTATATAGTTTTCTTTGAGTCGTAACTGACTCAACGTCATTTAACAAGTTAACAATAATAAATCAACAGTTGTTGCTGTTGTTAGGTGCCATCGAGTCAGTGCTGACTCATAGCAACCTTATACACAGCAGAACGAAACTCTGCATAATCCTGGGCCAACCTCACAATTGTTGCCACGCTTGAGTCCCTTGATGCTGCCACTTGGCCAATCCATTTAGCTGGCGGTCTTCATCTTTTTCTCTGACCCTCCACCTTACCAAACATGAGTTCCTGCTCCAGTGACTGGTCCCTCCTGGCATTATGTCTGAAGTATGAGAGACGAAGTTTGGGCATCTTGGCCTCCAAGGAGCACTCTGGCTGCACTTCTTCCAACACAGATCTGTTGGTTCTTTTAGCAGTCCATGGTACTGTCAATATTATCCTCCAACACCATAACTCAAAAGCATCAATTCTTCTATGGTCTTCCTTATTTACTGTCCAACTTTCACATGCATATAAGGTTATTGAAAATACCATGGCTTGGGTTAGACAAACCTTAGTCCTCAAGCTTTCCAACACTTTAAAAAGGTCTTTTGAAGCAGATTTTCCTAATTCAATATATCATTTGATTTCTTGACTACTGCTTCCGTGAGTTTTGATAGTTGATACAAGAAGAATGAAGTCCTTGACAACTTCAATCTTTTCTCTTTTGATAAGAATGCTGTTTATTGTTCCAGTGGTGAGTATTTTTGTTTTCTTCACATTGCAATGCAATCCATACCCAAGGCTGTGCTCTTTCATCTTCATCAGTAAATATTTTAAGTCCTCTTCACTTTCAGCAAGCAAGGTGGTATCATCTGCATATCGCAGGTTTTATGGGTTAATTATCTTAAATTATTTAAAAAACAATCACCTGAATGTTTTTAAAACTATTTAAAATCAAATAATATTATTTGACAACACTGAAAAATGATTTATATAGTACACTTATGAAAGAGTAATAAAAATAAGGAAATCAATTAAGATAGATGTCTACAAAATGAAAATTAAAAAATCACTTTTTTATATATTACAAAAAAAAAAAAATACCAAGGGAAAAATTGCAGTCTCACTTACAATTAAATTGAATCTAATGTCTAGAAGTAGTTCCAAAAATATATATAGGAACTTTATGAATAGAATTATAGCAGTCCACATAATAATATGACAAAAAGGTTTGAAAATATGACAAAAAATTTGAATAAATGGAGAGACATATTTTAGAAAAATAGGCTTAATTTTTTAAAAGGATTTAATTTTTATTAAACTCATTTTATACTTATCAATCAAATCTCATCATTTGTGGGTGGGGGGCTGGTGAGATACTTGACAAAATTATGCTAAATTTTACAATGAAGAATAAACTTGCAAAAATAGGTGGAGATAATTCTGAAGAACAAATACATTATTGCTCACCAGATGCTACAATGTATTAAGAAATTCTTGACATTAAAATATGTAGTATTGGCTGAGAATAAGATGGCTAAGGAATAAATCAAAATACTCAAGTTCAGACTCAATGAAATATAGTGATTTCACATCTGAGAAGGTTAGCATCTTGATTCAGTGGGGAAAATATGCATTACTCAACAAATGTTTGACCAGTATGTAGCTATTTGGGAAAAAATGAGCAATTCTTACATTATTCTTTACATTATTTTTATTTTCAAGAATAACTGTGGCAGATAGGAGTCCTTAAATTGTACACTCACCTGCTAACCAAAGGTTGGAGGTTCAGGTCCTCCTACAGGTGCCTCAGAAGAAAGGCCTAGTGGTCTACTTCTGAACCATCAGCCATTAAAAACCACACGGAACACAGCTCTATGCATTCACATATAAGGTTGCCATAAGAGTGAAGCAACTTGGCAGCAGTGGTCTTGTGGGCAACTAAAGATACTGTTGCTGAAGAACTGCCTTTTCAAAGTAGAATTGACTGTGATGACACAAATGAAGTAAAGCTTTTGGGATCATCCTTTGCTGATGGGGTACAACTCAAATGAAGAGAAACATCCATTAATAACCAAAACATGGAATGTACGAAGCATGAATCTAGGAAAATTGTAAATTGTAAAAAATGAAATGGAATGTGTAAACATCAATATCCTAGGTATTAGTGAGCTGAAATGGACTGGTATTGGCCATTTTGACTCTGAAAATCACATGGTTTTCTATGGCAGGAATGACAACTTGAAAAGGAATGGTGTCACATTCATCATCAACAAGAATATATTAAGATTAGTCATGAATCATAATGCTATGTGTGATTGGATAATATCCATATGCCTACAAGGAAGACCAGTTAATACCACTAGTATTCAAATTTACACAGCAACCACTAAGCAAGTGATGATGAAATTGAAGAATTCTAACAATGTCCTCCGTCTAAAATTGATCAAACATGCAATCTATTGTTGTTGTTGTTAGGTGCCATCAAGTTGGTACAAATGCATAGCAACTCTATGCATAACAGAACAAAACACTGCCTGGTTCTGGGCCAACCTCACAATTGTTGCCACGCTGGAGCCCATTGATGTTACTACTTTGTCAATCCATCTTGCTGGGGGTCTTCCTTTTTTTCTCTGACCCTACACCCTACGGAACATGATATGTGTCTCCAGCGACTGGTCCTTCCTAACAATATGTCCAAAGTATGAGAGACAAAGTTTGATCATCCTGGCCTCCAAGGATCACTCTGGTTGCACTTCTTCCAACACAGATCTGTTGGCCCATGACACTTCAATATTCTTTTCCAACACCATAACTCAAAAGCATCAATTCTTCTATGGTCTTCCTTGTTCACTGTCCAGCTTTTGCATGTAATCTATGTGTATTGCTAATTACTGGTGATTGGAATAAAAAAGTTAGAAACAAAGAGAAAAGATCAGTCATTGGAAAATATGGCCTTGGTGATAGAAAAGGTGCTGGAGATCACATGATAGAATTTTGCAAGACCAATGACTTCTTCATTATGAATATCTTTTTTTAAACAACATTAGAGAAGTCTACACACAGGGGCCTCACCAGACAGATTACAAAGGAATCAAATAGACTATAGCTGTGGAAAGAGTTAATGGAAAAGCTCCATATCATCAGTCAAAACAAGGCGAGGGGAAGATTATAGAACAGACCATCAATTGCTCATATGCAAATTTAGGCTGAAGCTTAAAAAAATGAAAACAAGTCCACGAGAACCAAAATATGACTTTGAATATATCCCGCTTGAATTTAGAGAACAGATTTGATGCCTTAAACACTAAAGACTGAAGAAGAGAGTTATGGGATGATATCACGAACATCATACAGGAAGAAAGCAAAAGTCATTAAGATGATAAGAAAAAAGGAAAAAGACCAAAATGGATGTCAGAAGGGATTCTGAAACTTGCTTTCCAGCACAGAGATGCTAAAGCAAATGCAAGAGGTGAGGAGGTACAAGAACTGAACAGAAAATTTCAAAGGTCAGCTAGAGAGGACAAAGTCAAATATTATAACAAAATTTGCAAAGACCTGGAGTTAGAAAACCAAAAGGGAAGAACATGCTCAGCATTTCTCAAGCTGATGGAGCTGAAGAAAAAATTCAAACCTCTACTTGCGGTATTGAAGGATTCTATGGGCAAACGGAGTTCTGGTGTGATGCTGTGGCTTAATGTCCTGGACTACAAAGTCTGTTTGAACCATAAAGTCAGCTGTTCAAGCTTACCAGCCACTGCTCAGAAACTCTTTACAGGGTCGCTATGGGTAGAAACTGACTCAATGGCACTTAAAAACAGTAACAACAATGGGCAAAATATTGAATGATGCAGAAAACATCAAAAAATGATGGAAGGAATAAACAGAATCACTGTACCAAAAATAAATGGTCCATGTTCAACCATTTCAAGAGGTAACATATCATCAAGAGCCAATGATTCTGAAGGAAGAAGTCCAAGGTGCATTGAAGTCACTGGCAAAGAATAAGGCAGAGAAACTGGATTGAATGAAGAAAAACATGGCCTTGGAATTAAAGGAAGACTCATTAACAACTTTGCAGATGATACAAACTTGCTGAAAATAAAGAGGACTTAAAATACTTACTCATGAAGATCAAAGACAACAGCGTTTGGTATAGGTTGTACCTCAACTTAGAGAAAACAAAAATTTTCACAACTGGACCAATAAACAACAATAAATGGAAAAAAGATTGAAGTTGTCAAAGACTTCATTTTGCTCGGATCAACCATTAACACTCATGGAAGCATCGGTCAAGTAATCAAATCTGCTGCACAAGATTATATAAATTAATACATCTGTTTGAATAAATACTCTTAGTGTGGTTGAAAGACAAATGGCCAGTAGGGAAAACTATTTCCATGTATATGAAAGACATAATTTCAATATACAGATTTCAAAAGTAGATTTTATTTTATAAAATATCTTGCAAATTAATAAGATGTACACTTTAAAGAAAAATGAGCAAAATACAAGAAAGCCTATATCATACACACTGGTTTTACAATAAAATAGAAGGAAACCAAAATCATTGAAAGAGCTCTTCTGTTAGACTTGAGAGATAATAGTACAAAATAGAAGTCTCAGTAGTGGAATGTTTTGTTTTGGTTCAAAATGTCTCACTTTTAAGATCTGAGTTACTCCACAGGAAAAATAAGGTGTTCTGCTCCTGTAATAAATTCAGTTTAGGAAACCCTATGGGACAGTTCCACTCTGCCACATGTGATTGCTATGAGTCGGAATTGGCTCAATGGTACACAAAAACAACAATAGCAATTGAAGATTATTTTATTCTAGAGAGCTTCTCCACCCATTTGCTTCTTTATTTTGTTGTTCTTTTTTTGTTTTCTTCATTAATCATTTTGGTTGTTGTGGGTAAATTTGTCATTTTAGCATTATTTACAGGTATTTAATTGCATGGGACATTTATTTATGTGTTGTTGTTGTTGTTGTTGTTGTCAGGTGCCATCGAGTCGGAACCAACTCATAGCGACCTCATGCACAGCAGAACGAAACAATGTCCGATCCTGG
>NW_006408803.1:1473095-1488547 GCF_000296735.1 Chrysochloris asiatica
CCTTGTTCTTTGCCACTTCTTTCAATGCACTTTGGACTTCATCTCTGAGTATCATTGGCTCTTGTTCATATGGTATCTCTTGAAATGGTTGAACATCAACCATTTCCTTTTGGTACATGTACTTGATTATATGTAGTGGTAATCAAGTTTGTCATGTTGTGTAACCATCATTGATTTTATTTTATTTTTTTAATTTAAGGTTTTTATTGTGAATTAAGTGAAATTTTACAGGGCATATCATCAGTTTTACATTAAAAAAATCATACACCTTGTTTCATTACAATGATTATAATCCCCTCCATTTACCATCAGTTAACAGTATTTCTCTCTATCCACTTTAGCTTTAAAAAACAAAAAACAAAAAAAACAAAAAACAACCACACAGGCATACATCTCCAAAGGGCACATTCTGCAAGTCTGCCTCCTGCATCATTGATTTTTAAAAGTTCCTATGTAATGATTGAAGGACTAATTTTGAAGACAGAATTAAGTTAATAATTGGAACGTATTTGATAAAGTTTTAAAGATAGAAAGTGAACAAATAAACAGGCAAACAACAGTGGAGAATCATTGTGCTTTCAGTTTTCCTTAGGTTATGTTAAGACATTTCAAGCGAAATTTCCTGAAGAATGATGATGTACAAAGTTTTGAGAAATTACAAATGTCCACTGAACCCTCTCAGGGCTTTTGGCCATACATTTCAATGTAATAATGTGTGAATGAATCCAAAATTATTTTTATTATGTCAATATATACTATGTCTGGTGTGAGGCTACAGGAGAAACTCTGGACTGCTAAAAGCAAGGCTTAGAAGCCAGCTGCTCTGTAAAAACTTTATGCAGGGCTCTATGAGTAAGAAACAACTTGACAACCCTTAAAAACAACAACAAAAAGTGTAATAGGTCTTCAAATAATTACAACAAAGTTTCAGTGACAAGAATCTTATGGTTTTAGCTTAGTTTTATGTTTCAACATCCTTTTGTTTCATTTTTATTTTCCTGTAGGATAGTTATGTTTGGTTTTATGGAATTGGAAATAGGTTTAGTCTGGCAATAAATGTTTTTGAGAAATAGTTTATTATAGTAAATTAGAAATCTTAGTCTTCTGCAGCTGAAGCACATCCATGTAGAATTTTAAAACTCTTCTTTAGTTGAACAGAATGCATTCCTAATATGACCTGGCTAAGCTCACTGACGAACTGTATATAATGCGAATACACCTCCATAAAACAATTTTATTATAGGATCTCACATACTTCAAACATAGAGTAGAAGGCTGTAACAATGCCAGAGAACCTAAATGATACCCATAGCTATATGATTATAATTTAATATTTGTTATGTCTAGCAGTGGGCTAGACTTTCTAAAAAACAGAGCAAGAGAGCTGGTTCCTGTCCTCTAGACAAACACATTTTATATCAATCAAATATTGACCTGTTTTATTTCATTATGAAAATAAAGCACAAGAAGCTGTCATTTGGAATGGATAGCATGAGTTAGATAAAATGAAACCCAAGTTTTAAATTAAATGTAGTATCATGTCTATAAAAATTATCTAATCAATAATTCTTGATTGATTGACCTAATCACAATACATTCATTTAAACTTAACATTTTACCAGTTAACATCACAGATTTAATAAACACCACATGCAAAGCTAGGTGGAGTGAAGATATGCAGTAAGACTATATGATGTTTGGGCAATGATGAATTGTCCAAAGTGACCACACTGAAAGCATAAAGCAAAAGGTACTAGGATGTTTTTGACTGAGGTAACACAAAATATGATTACCAATTGCTTAAATAAGCAGGGGTTTATGTTTTCTCTGATTACAAGAAGTAAGAGACAAGCAGTTGCTTATATTGTTTACATCATTGAAAATGTTGTCAAAGATACAGGCTCTTTTTAGCATCTATTCTCCCTTACTTCCTTTATTGGCTTTTTTCTTTTGTACTTGAGGCCCCATGATTTTTAATATGGACACCACAGGTCCAAGAATTCACATTCATGTAAAAAGAAGTGGAAAGATAAGAGAAATACCAGTCACATCTATCTTTTTTTTCAAGAAAAGCATCCAAAAGACATTTATTTATGTCTCATTGTTGAGAAAAAGTCACACTGTCATTCCTTATATTGCAGGGAAGAATGCAAACATGATTATCTAGCCAACTAAAGTCTAAACTAAAATCTGGTTTAGACTTTAGTTCGGTTTAGAAGTTTAGACTTCATTAAAGTATATGATATTTTATATGACCCTTCAATAAATGGGTTGGGTGTTTAGTTATAAACCCTGGCCTCTTTCTAGGTCATAAAATATAAATCATCATATAATTAGATTTTATTGTGATTATGAACATTTTTTATGGTATTCCTTTTATTTTTAGTCCTTAAAAAACAAAAAAACAAACTTGCCAAAGGGACCTAAAGAGTGAGACCTTTGCAACCTATTTAGCAAAGGAACCAGGAAAATGTAAGAATAGATGCAACACTGGAAGACAGATCTATCTTACAGCAATCTAGAAAACTTCAGAATTCTGTCCAGCTTAATGTGTGAGTATAACTCCCTGTCCCTTAAAATATTGTTGTTGTTAGGCACCGTAGTGACCCTATGCATAGCATAGCAAAGCAAAGAAAAATGTTGCCATATCCTGCACCATTGTCACAATTGTTGCTACGCTTGAGACCATTGCTGCTACCACTGTGCCAATCCATCTTGTTGGGGCTCTTCTCTTTTTCACTTAGCCTTTACTTCTCTAAATTTACTACACTATGTTTCAACTTATACTTTGAGCTTTTTTCCTTTGAATAGCTCTTAAATAGCAAAGCTACATACAAATTAGTCCTTTGATTTTAGATGATTGGTTAGAGTCATTTTATAAATTTAATGTAGCAAGACTGAAAGGATCTTTTGTGCATGTGTGATGGGATTAACACTTGGAAACTGCCAGTTGTCTTGGTGCTGGCATTCTATAGTTTCTACTACTGAAAGAACTCTATCCTAACTTAATGGAGTCAGGTTTGATTTATACCCAAGGAAGATCTAAAATGAAAACCACCCGACGTTGCTTTGCTGTAGATTATTATCTTCTAATGACTGTCGTGTTTGACATTGTTGTTATTAACAATTCCACATGTAAAAGAACAAAACATTGGCTGGCCCTGTGCTATCCTCATAATCATTGCAGTGTTTGAGCCCATTGTTGCAACCTCTGTGTCAATTCATCTCACTGAGTGTCTTCTGTTTTTCACCGAACCTAAATTTTACCAAGCATGATGTTCTTTTCTAGGGTCTGTTCCCTCTTGATAACATGCCCAAAGTATATGAGATGAAGTCTTGCTATCTTCCTTTCCAAGGAGCATTCTGATTGTTCTTTCAAGATAAATTTGTTTGTTTTCCTCACAGGCCATGGTATATTTAATATTCTTCATCATAACCATAATGTAAAGGAATTGATTATTCTTCGATCTTCCCTATTCATTGTCCAGCTTTCACATACATACGAGATGATTGAAAATACCATGGCTAGGGTCAGGTACACCTTCATCCTCAAAGTGACATCTTTGCTTTTTTAACACTTCAACGAGTTTTTTTTTTTTTTTTTTTTTTAGTAGCAGCTATGTCTTTTCACTGTTGCTTTCATGGGAGCTAATAATGGATCCAAGTAAAATAAAATTCTTGATAACTTCTACATTTTCTCTGTTTATCATGATATTGCTTATTGGTCCGGTTGTGATAGTCTTTGTTTTCTTTATGTTGAGGTGTAATTTTTATTGAAGACTATAGTCTTTGATTTTCATCACTTAGTGGTTCAAATCCTCTTCATTTTCAGAAGGCAAAGTTGTATCATATGTGTTTAAGGATCTTTTTAAAAAGGTTGAGGATGTTGGGGAAGTTTTGATTGTCACAATAGATTCTTGTTTTCTTGAGTTTGTTGTCTCTCCTTAAAGAGAACAGTCATGTACTGTTTATCAGTTTTCTTCAAATTCCTTTTTCTCAGTGCTATTCAAATGCATTAGTTATTATTCTCCTTTGTGTTAACATGTCTTCTTTCTTGAGCATAAGAAACAGGATAGATTCGCTTCAAAGGTAATCCAGTCCCTTAAGGGCAAATTTTTTTGGTCATCATTTATGTGGGTAATTATAAGCATTCCTGAAGTAATTTATAAAATTCAAAGTTTACTTTTTCTTAGTTGTGGGTTTTACTTACAGAATGTTGTCTAACTAGTTCCAGTGTTTTGCTTTCAAATCTGCTACAAATATTTTTTACTTTAAACTATACTTCTATATTCTACTTTCATAATTCAAAATGGCTAATACCAGTCCATTTCAGTTCAGCAATGCCTAGATTATCTATCATTACTCAGTACATTTAATTTTTGATTACTAATTTTCCTAGTTTAATATTTCATACATTCCAATACTCAACTATTAATGGATGTTTGTAACTGGTTGTTTTTCTCATTTTGAGAAGCTGGATTATATAAAGAACACATCAGGACTGGAAGATGACTCATTAACAATCTCATGGATGTAGATGACACAACCTTGCTTAGTTAAATCAAAGAAGACTTCAAACATTATGGTAAAATAAACTACTTCATATGCCTTTTCTAACCATAGTCTTTGTAACTCTTATTGTTGTTGTTAAGTGCTATGGAGTCATTTCTGACTCACAGAGACCCTGTATAGGATTTCTGAGGAATGGCTGGTGGGTTTGAACTGCCAACTTTGTGGTTTGTAGTACAGTGCTGATCCTATAGCACCACACCAGGAGTCTTTGTAACTTCTACCAAATGATATTTTCCTGATGGCAGGGGAAGATGCTAATGTATTATATGATTCAGATGTAAGTAATTGTTGACAGTGTTCATTTGAAAACTTGGAACCCTAATATGAGTATAAAATGAGTCATCTCAGAAGCAGGAGGAAGGATCTCATTATCATCAAAGAAGAAGATCCAGGAGTGGAGCACATCTTGGACTCTGAGATCCTTGTGCATTAAAATTCCTTGACTCAGGGACAGAGAGCTGTGACACCAGAGGAATAGCAAAGGAATAGCTGCAGCAGAACCAGAACCAAGCCCCAGAGCATGAGACAGAGTGATGGACTTTTCAGTTCATGGAGCAAGTAAAACTGAGTGACTTGGGGTGGAAGACTTGCTTGACGAGTGCAAGCACTTAATTAGGCAAATTAGGTTTGTTGATCCACAGAACTGAAGCTGAGTGTCTTCAGGCTTTGACTTATGGTAGAATGGTGTACCCTATGGGCATTTATCAGCAGCCCTTAAAGAGCCTTGTAACACTGCCTGGGCAGAGAAAGACCTGTCTGTGGGCATGGCTGAAGAGAGGCCCTTCTTACTAGAAGAACTGTGCCTTGAACATTTCTAACCCTGAATTGTAACCTGTTAATCTCATATTTGTCAGAATTTTGTCTGACTTCTGTGTGGTACAACCTGAAGACAACATACTCTTGGAAGAAGTGCATCCTGAAAACCCCTTGGGAGTAAAGATGGCAAGACTTTATCTCATGTGTTTCTCAGTCCCTAGAGAAACACTCATGCTTGGTAAACTAGAGTCAGTGAAACATTGGAAGACCCTCAACTAGATGAACTGATGTAGTGGCTACTACAATGGACTCAAACATTGCAATTGGTTCTGAGAAGGGTGCAGGGCAGAGCAGTGTTTCATTTTGTTGTACCTGGTGTCCCTGTGAGTCAGAACTGACTTGATGATACTTAATAACAACAGAAAAAAAGTTAGCATATTTCTCCCTATTTTCCCTCATAGAATTATTAGTGTGTCATCCCTTGTATGTAAGCACAGAAAAATCACACAATGTCATCCATCCCACTGAGATGGGAGAGATAACCCCTCTCAGAGTCCCTGACAAAGGCAACAGCAAACAGTGCTATTCACAGTGGAGCCCAAATAAACAGCTCTTGTTAGAGTTGTGCTGTGTACAGCCTTCATAGATCTAAGTGACTCTGAGTGCTACTTACATGTCATGATTTTAGTCTCTTTTCAGTGCATATTTGTGAACATATATAAATTTGTAATAGCACTTTTTTTTTAAACAAGTACCCTTGGTCAGGTATCCAAGACAAATAGATACAAATGACTTTCCCTGACATCTTTTTGGCACAGAGCTTTGGTTCTGAAGAAGACAGCTGAGTTACACATTTGCATAAAAATTGCATTTCCTAGGAGGAAAATTCTTCTTCTTTTTAGTTTAAAAATTATTAAAAGCTGAAAGATGAAGTAGGGTGATGCTGACCAAGTTCAGATGTCAATAAAATACAAATAAATGTTGATGAATGATAAAGATGACATCAAGTGACTGTGACTAATTGAAACTAATCAATTCTATCTTACAGCAGCCCTATAGGTTTCCAAGACTGTTATATATATATATATTATTTTACACATTTTATCATAGTTTGGTGATAGTTCACAGAGAAAATCAGCTTTCCATTAAACAGTTTATACACATTTTGTATTAGGACATTCGATACAAATCCTTTATTGTAGCACTTTCCCCAATTCCTCCTTAGATTCCCATTTCTGTTGTCTTTCTGTCCTACCCTTTCCTGCTTTCCGAACTTTGTTTTTGAATAAATGCTGCCCTTTTCATTTCATATGGCTGGTTTTTCTTAGGAGTACACTCCTCATGGATGCTATTTGTCACTTTATTGGCTGGTCTATGAGTTAGTACCAACACATACCAATCCCATGCACAACAGAATGAAACACTGCCTGGTCCTGCAACAACCTGACAATTGATTCTACACTTAAACCCATTGCTATGGCCTCTGTGATAATCCATTTCACTGGGGGGCTTCCACTTTTTGGCTGACCCTTTACTTTACCAAGCATGATGTTTGTCTCTAGGGATTGGTACCTTCTTATAATAAGTCCTAAGTATGAGAGATGAAGTTTGACTATCCTGCATTCTAAGGAGCATTCTGCTTCTACTTCCTCCAACACTGAATTGTTTATTTTGGTGGTCCATGATCCTTTTAATATTCTCCTCCAATACCATAAATCAGATGCATCAATATTATTCTATAGTCTTCTTTATTCATTATCCAACTTTCACACACATGAGGTTATTGAAAGTATCATGGCTTGGGTCAGGTTCACCTTAGTCCTCAAACTGATATCTTTGCTCTTCAGCACTTTAAAGAGGTCTTGTACAGCAGATTTGCTTACTGCAATACATCATTTGATTTCTTGATTGTTTCTTCCATGAGTCTTGATGGTCGATCTGAGCAAAATGAAGTCTTTGACAGCTTCATTCTCTTCTCCATTTATCTTGATGTTATTTACTGGGCCAGTGCTAGGGACAGCATAGGCAAACCCAGGGTTGATCAGTGGCAGCCCCATTAAACCGCC
Organism: Chrysochloris asiatica; assembly: GCF_000296735.1. Classification (NCBI taxonomy): domain Eukaryota; kingdom Metazoa; phylum Chordata; class Mammalia; order Afrosoricida; family Chrysochloridae; genus Chrysochloris; species Chrysochloris asiatica. Next base: position 1,480,490 of record NW_006408803.1, read on the forward strand.
TTTGAACATAATCAGTTTAACCCAGATGCTCTCCTTACTCCTGAAAGTATATACAAATGTGATAATTAACAACAAGATAGCATTTTAGGTATAGATAAATGAAGGCCGGTGCCTGAGATCTTGCTCACAAACAAAAGTTTGCAAAGTGTACAGAGACAGCTTGGCTCCTTTCATGGAACCTTGCTTTATGTTAAGTATCCTTAAGAAACTGCACGTCACTGCTCTAGATCATTTAAGCCTAAAAATTAATATATAACAGCTTGATTGAACTTTTTTTCTGTAAAAATAAAAATGTTAGATTGTGAAGAAAAACTATGAAAATATCTTAAAAGTTGTTCCTGTGAATCATTATGTCCTGTTTTGAATGATTAATCACATCCTCCCTTTGTGAAAGTACATCCTCCCTTTGTGAATTACATCCTTCCTTTGTAACAAATCCCTCCCTAAAAAAGAGAATAAAAGACTGAGGTAGAGTTAGATCAGTGTGCAATGCTGTGCAATGCTGTTCAATGCTAGGCAATATGTTTGCAGATCTGTCTACCTGCCAGCTTGCATCATATCTATGTGTCTGTCTTTTTTGTATATATTTTGTCTCTCTCTTTCTCTATCCCTTTCGCCGCCAGATCTTCCTTCTTCGTGGCACCCACACTTCCTTGTCGAGGTGGGACCCCAACATAGGACCTCGACAGGCCAGTGGAGTGTATTTTTGTTCTCTTTACATTGAGGTAAAACCCATATCAAAAGCTGTGGTCTTTATGTTCAACAGTATTTTAAGTCCTCTTTGCTTTCAGCAAGCATTGGCATAATTTTTTTAAGGTGGGGGGTTCTTAGTGAGTCTTTCTGATGCCACATTTTAATTTTATTTCATATAATTTATCTTCTGAAATTATTTGCTCAGCATACAGATTGAATTGTTGTTGTTGTTATTAAGTGTTTTTGAGTCAGTTCCCACATATAATGACCCCGTATAGGGCTTCCAAGGAGTGGCTGGTGAACTTGAACTGCTAACCTTGCTGTTCAAACCAACTTTGCAGTCCAGCATATTAACCTACAGTACCACACCAAATTAAACAAGTATTGTGAAAGAATACAATACTGGCACAAACACTTCCTAATTTTAAATCATTCAGTGTTCCCTTATTCTGTTTGAACAATTGCCTCTTGGTTTATGTACAGGTTCCTCATGAGCATAATGAAGTGTCCCGGAGTCCGAATTCTCTGAAATATTGTCCATACCTTGTCATAATCCGCACAGTTGAAAACCTTTTTACACTCAATAAGGCACAGGTAAACATCCTTCTCGTATTCTCTGCTCTCAGCCAAGATTCATCAGATGTCAATAATGATATCCCTCATATGTCCTCATCTGAATCGGGCTTGAACCTCTTGCAGTTCCCTGTCAATATACTGTTGCAGCCATTTTGGAATTATCTTTAGCAAAGTTTTACTTGTATACAGTATTAATGGTATTGTCTGAGGTTGTCCACATTCCATTGGGTCTCCTCTCTTTGGAATGGGCACAAATATGAATCTCTTCCAATCAGTTGTCCAGATAACTGTTTCCAAATTTCTTGGCATAGATGAGTGGATGCCTCCAGTGCTGCATCAATTTATTGAAATATTTCAGTTTGTATTCCATCAATTCCCAGATACTTGTTCTTTGTCAATACCTTAAGTGTACCTTGGACTTCTTCCTTCATTACCATTGGCTCTTGATTATATGCTACCTCTTGAAATAGGTGAACATATATCATTTCTTTTTGGCACAGTGATCCTGTGTATTCATTCCATTTTTTTATGCTTTCTGCATCGTTCAATATTTTGCCCATAAAATTCTTCAATATTTCAAGTTGAGACTTGAATTTTTCCTTTAGTTCCCTCAGCTTGAGAAATGCTGAGCGTATTCTCTTTTGTTTTTCCAGCACCAGATCTTTGCACACTTCATTATAATATTATAATAAACATTATATTAATATTCTGTGCTGCCTTTTGTAATTTTGTATTCAGCTATTTTACCTCATCATTCCTTCTATTTACTTTACTATGTCTACACTGGGGAAGTAAGCTTCAGAGTCTTTTCTGACATCCATTTGGCCTTTTTCCTTTTTCTTATGTTTTTAATAACCTATTGCTTTCTTCCTGTATGCTTCTCTTAATGCCATCCTACAGCTCACTGGTCTTCAGTCTTTAGCATCTAATGCATCAAATCTGTTCATCAGGTGAGATATGTTCAAGATCATATTTTGGCGTTCATGAACTTGTTTTAATTTTCTTCAAATTCAGTGTACAGTTGCACATGAGCAATTGATGTCTGCCCCTGGACTTGTTTTGGCTGATGACAAGGAGCTTTTCTACCATCTCCTTCCCCAGATGTCAATTTGAATTCTGTGTAGTCCAAATGTGAAGTTGTCTCTTGTGTTGTTTAAAAAGTCATTTGCAATGAAGAAGCCATTGGTTTTGCAAAATTCTCTCATGCAATCTCCAACATAATTCCTATCACAAAGGCCATACTTTCCAATGACTGATCATTCCTCTTTGTTTTCAACCTTTGCATTCCAATCACTAGTAATTATCAAAACATCTTGATCATATGTTTGATCCATTTCAGACTAGAGTGGTTGGTAGAATTCTTCAATTTCCTCATCGCCATCTTTAGTGGTTGTTGGGTAAATTTGAACATAGTTGTATTAACTGGTCTTCTTTGTAGGTATATGGATATTATCCTATCACAGACAGTGTTGTACTACAAGATAGACTTTCAAATGTTCTCTTTGATAATGAATGCAACACTATTCCTCTTCAATTTCCCATTCCCTGCAAAGTAAACCATGTGATTGTCAGATTCAAAATGGCCATTTCAGCTCACTAATGCCTAGGATATTGATAATTATACATTCCATTTCATTTTTGACAACTTCCAAATTTCCTAGATTTATATTTTGGACATTCCATGTTTTGACTATTAATAAATATTTAGAGTCATTTCTCCTCATTTTGAGCTGTGCCCCATTAGAAAATAAATGTCCCAAAGGCTTTGCTTCATTCATGTCATCATGGTCAATGATACTTTGAAAAGTCAGCTCCCTTTCAGTCATATTTTGAGTGTCTTCCAACATTAGGGGTTAATTTTCTAGCACAACATATGACGATATTCTAGTGTTCTTCAACATGTTTCAATATTGTATATCCTGGTGTTATATAACAGTGTTCCACAGCTATTCAAAATGCTTCCAGTGACTTAAAAATTTGCATATAGTCTGCCTTCCTTCTTCTTAGTCTAAATTTGGAAATTCATATGAAATCTGTCCACCATGTTTGACTCTGATTGTATTTAAAATTTCAGTGACATAGCTTCCAGAGTCACAGCAACACACAAGCATCTACAGTATGGCAAACTGGCATATGAGTGATAGGTAGAAGTTAGCAGAATTACTCAATTTCATAATCACTGACTTTAGTGGTTGGTACATAAATTTGAATGAAGTGGTATTAACTGGTCTTTCTTGTAGATGTATGGATATTAATTATCCTATCACAGACAGCATTATTCTTCAAAATAGATCTTGAAATATTCTTTTTGATATTTATGTAATGCCATCCCTCTTTAATGTTTCATTCCTGGCATAGGAAACCATTTGATAGTAAGATTCAAAATGGGCAATATCAGTCCATTTGAGCTCACTAACGCCTAGGATTTAAATATTTATATTTTCCATTTAATTTTTTTTTAAAGTTTTTTTTTTTTTTTGTGAGTTGAGTGATAGCTTACATGACAGAACATCAGTTTTGTGTTCAACCAATCACATTTGTTTGATTGCAATGATTACAATCCTCTCTGTGCATTATCATTCAACAGTATTTGCTTCTATTCCTTCTTTTTCTGTTTTTTTTTTTTTTCTTTTTGGTGTGTGTATGTGTGTTTGTTTTTTATGGAAACAAAAACACTCAGGAATATATAATCATTTAAACAACCCAAGGACATATTCTGCAAGCCTACCTTCTGGCCACCAGCACACAGCCTTTTTCTTTCCATGAGTCTAGAGTCCTCAGCAGCTCTATTTCTCCATTCCATCACCTTTGCCTCCATCTGTGGTGTCACTGCTTTGCTGTTTAGGATCCCACTAATGCTCTTCCCCCTTAATGGTTTTAGGATCCTCTGTTCCTGGAATGTAAGATTAACTACTCAACGCTTTTTGTTACACAACTTCTACTTTTACAGTTGTGACCATTGCATTTAGTCATGTTAACAACTACTCACTATTATTTCAAAAGAATCCTCTCCAAATCTCCTTACACCACACCCATCTAGACATGATGAAAACTATTCAGTGGGGATTCTACCCACCCACCCCCACTACGAAACGAAACTTCCTTGTTTAGTTTTAACTTGTAAGCCAGCCAATTTGTGCCTTTATAGCTTCCCCCCATTTTATATTGTCAATGTCTAAGTTGCCTGTACCTATCTACCCTGTGTACTGAGGGGATAGGCTTGATCTTTGAGGTGAAGATTCCTTCCCTCTCAGTTGGCATTTTTGAGCAACTACATCCATAAGCAAAGGTCAAGTTCATCAAATTATAACCATTTACATTTTCTTCCTGTATCAAGCTTCTTTATCTTCCTCTGGTTGAGTTCTGATCATCAAGCCATCCAAGCCATGTCAAATGGACTGATGAATAGTGGTGGCTACCAGTAGAGCTCATGTAACACACAGAAATGGGCTCAAACTAAGACACCTACATTGATTTTGCCAGAAAAAAAGCATTCTTAAACTATGAGGAAGAATCATCTGTGACAAAACTGACTTGAATTCTCTAAGATGGAAGTATTTGGATTCATTCACATACATATTTTCATTAGCAAATTGGTTATCTAAATCTGAGTAAAGTTACTTGTAGAACCTGTTCTAACCTTCCCTTCACACAATTTCCAATCCATTTATTCCACTTAATGGAGTCTTAATGGCACAGTGGTTAATCAGCTCAGCTATTAACCAAAAGGTGAGTGATTCTAACCAACCAACTGCTCCATGAGCATAAGATGCCCCAATCTGCTACCATAAAAATTACAGCCTTGAACCCCTGAGACAATGGCCCTTAAACACCCTTCAAATTTGTAACTGATCCTTTCCCAGGAGATCATCTTTCAACCTAACAATTGTTGTTTTTGTTTACTGCCGTCCAGTCAATTCCAACTCATAGCTACCTTGTGTAGCTCTTCCAAGGAGCAGCTGGTGAGTTTGAACCACCAACCCTGTGGTTTTAAACTGAGCTGTAGTCCAGTGCTTTATCCCACAACACCACACCAGCACTACAATCTAACAATTTCTTCTTGTTGTTAAGTGCTGTTGAGTCTGTGCTGACTTGTGGTTCAAACTGATTTTGCAGTGTAGTGCTTTAACCCATAGCCCCACAGCAGGACTCCATCCTAGACATTGTTGTTGTTGCTATTAGGTGCCATCAAGTCAGAGCCAACTCATAGTGACCCCAAGCACAGCAGAATGAAACAATGTCTGATCCCTGGCCAACCTCACTACTGCTGCCACACTTGAGTCCATCAATGCTGCCACCTGGCCAGTCCATCTTGTTGGGGGTCTTCCTCTTTTTCTCTGAACCTCTATCTTACCAAGCATGATATCCTTCTCCAGCGACTATTCCCTCTGGACAATATGTCCAAAGTATGAGAGACAAAGTTTAACCATCTTGGCCTCTAAGGAGCACTCTGGCTGCACTTCTTCCAAAACAGATCTATTGGTTCTTTGGGCAGTCCATGGCACTTTTAGTATTTTCCTCCAACACCATAATTCAAAGGCATCAATTCTTCTACGATCTTCCTTATTTACTATCCAGCTTTCACATCCATATGAGGTTATTGAAAATACCATGGCTTGGGTCAGGCACACCTTAATCCTCAAGCTGACATCTTTGCTCTTCAACACTTTAAAAAGTTCCTCTGCAGCAGATTTGCCTAATGCAATATATCATCTGATTTCTTGACTGCTGCTTCCTTGACTGTTGATAGCTGATCTAAGAAGAAGAATGAAGTCCTTGACAACTTCAATCTTTTCTCCATTGATTAGAATGTTGTTTATTGGTCCACTGGTAAGGATTTTTGTTTTCTTGATGTTGAGATGTAATCCATACCAAAGGCTGTGCTCTTTGATCTTCATCAGTAAATGTTTTAAGTCCTCTTCACTTTCAGCAAGTAAGCTTGAATCATCTGCATATCGCAGGTTGTTAATGAGTCTTCCTCCAATCATGATGCCACATTTTTCTTCATAGAACCCAGCTTCTCATATTATTTGCTCAGCATACAGGTTGAATAAGTAGGGTGAAAGAATACAACTTTGTCGCACACCTTTCCCAATCTTAAAACATTCAGTGTTCCCATGCTCTGTTCAAACAACTGTTTCTTAGCCCAGGTACAGATTTCTCAGAAGTACAAGTAAGTGTTCTAGAATACTCTTACTTTGCAATGTTGTCCATAGCTTGTCATGATCCACACAATCGAAAGCCTTTGCATGGTCAATAAGGCATAGGTAAACATCTTTCTGGTATTCTCTGCTTTCAGCCAAGATCCATCGGACATCAGCAATGATATCTCTCGTTCCACGGCCTCTTCTGAATCCAGCTTGAACCTCTGGAAGTTCTCTGTCAATGTATGATTGTAGCCGTTTCTGTATTACCTTTAGCAAAACTTTGCTCGCTTGAGATCTCAAAGAGATTGTCCGATGATTTCAGCATTCCGTTGGGTCAACTCTCTTTGGAATGGGCACAAATATGGATCTCTTCCAATCAGTAGGCCAGATAGTTGTCTTCCAAATTTCTTGGCAGAGATGAATGAGTGCCTCTTGTACTGCTTCACTTTCTTGAAAGATTTCAATTTTGATTCCATTATTTCTTGGTGACTTGTTCTTTGCCAATTACTTCAATGCACTTTGGACTTCCTCCCTGAGTATCATTGTCTCTTGATCATATGCTACCTCTTGAAACGGTTGAACATTAACCATTTCCTTTTGGTACAATGACTGTGTATTCCTTCCATCTTCTCTTGATGCATTCTGCATCATTCAATAATTTGCCCAGAGAATCTTTCAATAACAAAAGTCGAGGCTTGAATTTTTTCTTCAGTTCCCCCAGCTTGAGAAATGTTGAGTGTGTTCTTCCTTTTTGGTTTTCTGATTCCAAATCTTTGCATATTTTATTATAATATTTAGCTTTGTCTTCTCAAGCTGATCTTTTAAATTTTCTGTTCAGCTCTTGGACCTCCTCATGTCTTCCATTTGCTTTAGCATCTCTATGGTGGAGAGCAAGTTTCAGAGTCTCTTCTGCCATCCGTTTTGATCGTCTTCTTCTTTCTTATCTTCTTAATGACTTTTTGCTCTCTTCACATATAATGTTCTTGATGTCATCCCACAACTCTTCTGGTCGTTGGTCTTTATTGTTTAATGTATCAAATCTGTTCTTCAGATGATCTCTAAATTCAGTTGGGACAAATTCAAGGTCATATTTTAGCTCTCATGGACTTCTTTTCATTTTCTTCAGCTTCAGTTTGAATTTGCATATGAGTAATTGATGGTCTGTTCCATAGTTTGCCCCTGGCCTTGTTTTGACTGATGATATGAAGCATTTCCATCTTCTCTTTGAACAGATGTAGTCAATTTGATTTCTATGTGTTCCATCTGGCAAGGTCCATGTGTATAGTCATCTCTTATGCTGTCTAAAGAAGGTGTTTGAGATAAACAGATCATTGGTTTTGCAAAATTCTATAATGCATTCTTCAGCATTATTTCTATCACCAAGGCCATATTTTCAAACGACTGGTCTTTCCTCTTTGCTGCCAACCTTTGCATTCCAATCACCAACAATGAGCAATACATCTTGATTGCATGTTTGGTCAATTTCACATAGAAGAAGTTGGTAAAATTCTTCTATTTCATCCTCACTGACTTTAGTGTTTGGTGCACAAATTTGAATAATAGTGGTATTAACTGGTCTTCCCTGTAGGTGCATGGATATTATCCTGTCATTTACAGCATTGTACCTCATAACTGATCTGGA